>NC_139774.1:18520086-18752586 GCF_965231275.1 Zosterops lateralis | reverse complement strand
CTAACTAACCCTAACCCTAACCCTAACCCTAACCCTAACCCTAACCCTAACCCTAACCCAACCCTAACCCTAACCCTAACCCTAACCCTAACCCTAACCCTAAACCCTAACCCTAACCCTAACCCTAACCCTAACCCTAACCCTAACCCTAACCCTAACCCTAACCCTAACCCTAACCCTAACCCTAACCCTAACCCTAACCCTAACCCTAACCCTAACCCTAACCCTAACCCTAACCCTAACCCTAACCCTAACCCTAACCCTAACCCTAACCCTAACCCTAACCCTAACCCTAACCCTAACCCTAACCCTAACCCTAACCCTAACCCTAACCCTAACCCTAACCCTAACCCTAACCCTAACCCTAACCCTAACCCTAACCCTAACCCTAACCCTAACCCTAACCCGCTACCCTAACCCTAACCCGCTACCCTAACCCGCTACCCTAACCCTAACCCGCTACCCTAACCCGCTACCCTAACCCTAACCCTAACCCTAACCCTAACCCTAACCCTAACCCTAACCCTAACCCTAACCCTAACCCTAACCCTAACCCGCTACCCTAACCCTAACCCGCTACCCTAACCCGCTACCCTAACCCTAACCCGCTACCCTAACCCGCTACCCTAACCCGCTACCCTAACCCTAACCCTAACCCGCTACCCTAACCCTAACCCTAACCCGCTACCCTAACCCGCTACCCTAACCCAATTAATTAGTATAATAATGATTATTTTAATTATTTTATATTATATATTTTTTATGTATTTATTTATATTTATATATATTTATTATAAATATAATTATTATATTTATAAATATATTTTTAAATTATAATATATATTATATTATGAATATATTTAATATGTTTATATTGTAAATAAATATATTTAATATATATTAAATTAGGTTATAAATATATTTAATATATTTAAATATATTTAAATTTATATAAATATGTATGCATATTTATATAAATATATATTTTTATATATTATATAATAATTAGTAGTATAATAATTACTAATATATATAATTAGTAATTAGCATAAATAATTAGTATAATTAATATAAATTTAGATTATAATTAAACTGTAATTGAATGATTAATTAGATTAGCTGGATAATTAATTGAGTAATTTGCATATGTGTGGGTAAGTAATTAGGTCATGTATGTAATTGGGGTAATTAATTATGCAGTGGGCTAATTGGGTCAGTAGTGCTCCAGGTGGGAGGGGGTGGGGGGTGTGGTGATTAGCCAATTATCTATAGTCAGCTACTCTCACCTGGAGGACTAATTAGGGGGTGTGGTATGTGTATGGGGGGGGGGGGGGTGTATATAGTATGTATACTCTGTATATAGGGGGAGTATAGGGTGGGCATACCCCCTATATATAGGGTATATACAAACAAAAAAAGAGTAAAAATAATAAGTCTGGTGCAGTGGTAGGAATTTTCATGCGGCCAGGGAGTAAATATTCTTATTTATTTAAAGTTTTTTTTTTTAATATTTATTCCCTGGCCGCATGAAAATTCCTACCACTGCACCAGAGTTAGAAATAAAGTTTAACTTTATTTCTAACTTTAAATTACCAAGGAAGAAATACAGAGAAACAGAGAAAAACAAAGTGAGAGAGAGCGAAACAGAGAAAAACAAAGTGAGAGAGAGAAACAGAGAAAAACAAAGTGAGAGAGAGAAACAGAGAAAAACAAAGTGAGAGAGAGAAACAGAGAAAAACAAAGTGAGAGAGAGAGAAACAGAGAAAAACAAAGTGAGAGAGAGAGAAACAGAGAAAAACAAAGTGAGAGAGAGAGAGAAACAGAGAAAAACAAAGTGAGAGAAAGAGAGAAACAGAAAAACAAAGTGAGAGAAAGAGAGAAACAGAAAAACAAAGTGAGAGAAAGAGAGAAAAACAAAGTGAAAGAGAGAGAAACAAAAACAAAGTGAGAGACAAAAACAGACTGAAACAAAGCAAAAGAGAAAGCAACAGAGAAACAGAGTGAGAGAGCAAAAGAGTCAGAGCGAAAAAATCAGAGCAAAAGAGAGAAACAGTTGTTAGAGTGAAAATAAAAGAGAAACAGCATTAGCGTGAAACTAAGACAGAGTGAGCGTGAGAGAGAAACAGAGAAACAGACTGAGAGACTGAGAAAGAAAGAGAAACAGACTTAGACACAAACGGAGTTACAAGGAAACACAGGGAAAGAGAAACAGAGCTAGAGAGAAACACAGAATGAAAGCAAAAGAGAAACATCTAGAAATAGAACAGAGGAAAATAAAGAGTTAAGAGAGAAAGAAGCAGAGTGAGAGAGAAAAGGAAATAGCATGAAGATATAGAGAGGAAAATAAATAGACTTACCTGGAAGTAGGGAAATAGAGTGAAGGAAAGCAAGAAATAAAGTGAGAGAAAATGACTCAATGACACCAAATAAAGACAGGAGCCAAAGGGGGGCAGAGGGGGCAGGGGGGAATCTTTATTAGGGTGGATTCAACTTTTATTGAATGAACATTTTTATTTACACATCAGCAAAACACATGGAAACAACACCTACAAATACACGTACAGATACAACCCATAGACACGCTGATAAAAGTACACCTCCGTACAGAGCGATACATAGAAACAGCAGCAAATGCAAATACAGAACAATACAGGGAACCGCAAGCCAAATACATATTGAGACAATAGAACAGTTTTTCTACTTCTGAAACATCCATTATATCTCATTTTATTGGTACAGGAAATGCAAAACAAAAGCAGCACACATAAAATAGAACAGTCATCCACCACACGCACCTCCTTCAGCTTATACACAAACCCACCCTCGCTGTCATCTCAAAGCACCTCCCAAGAACCCCCAATCATCAACACACACTCGCAGCACTCCTCGGGAACATGGTTCCCGGGAGCCGCGACACAAACCGGCCTGCCTGACAAAAACCCCGGTCCCTAGGCCGTCGGCACCCAAACTTTGGCGATGAACATCGCCTCGCAGACCGGCCGGGACCGAGGAAAAAAAAACCCAGCCGGGGGGGAAAATTAAAAAAAACCCCCCCAGCTGGGGATTTTTTATTCTAAATTTAAAATGTGTTGAAAAACCTGAAAGGCAAAAGTCATACACACAAGGTTAGAACCAGTCAACACATGCACCTCCTTCATCTTACACACAAACCCACCCGTGCTCTCACCTCAAAGAACCTCCCAGTCATCAACACACACTCACAGCACTCCTCGGGAACATGGTTCCCGGGAGCCTCAACACAAGCCGGCCTGCCTGACGAAAACCCCGGTCCCTAGGCCGTCGGCACCCAAACTTTGGCGATGAACATCGCCTCGCAGACCGGCCGGGACCGAGGAAAAAAAAACCCAGCCGGGGGGGAAAATTAAAAAAAACCCCCCCAGCTGGGGATTTTTTATTCTAAATTTAAAATGTGTTGAAAAACCTGAAAGGCAAAAGTCATGCACACAAGGTTAGAACCAGTCAACACATGCACCTCCTTCATCTTATACACAAACCCACCCTAGCTCTCACCTCAAAGCACCTCCCAACAACCCCCAGTCATCAACACACACTCGCAGCACTCCTCGGGAACGTGGTTCCCGGGAGCCTCGACACAAACCGGCCTGCCTGACAAAAACCCCGGTCCCTAGGCCGTCGGCACCCAAACTTTGGCGATGAACATCGCCTCGCAGACCGGCCGGGACCGAGGAAAAAAAAACCCAGCCGGGGGGAAAATTAAAAAAACCCCCCCAGCTGGGGATTTTTTATTCTAAATTTAAAATGTGTTGAAAAACCTGAAAGGCAAAAGTCACGCACACAAGGTTAGAACCAGTCAAACCAGTCAGCACACACACACACACACACACAGAGGCAAACACAAGCAGACACAGACAACTCTCATACACACACAGTCACTCTTCAGCACACATGGTAGATTCCAGGAAACTTGTAGCATCGGCAACCACAGAGATGCTAATCCTCCTCAGGGACCTGGAAGACAACAAGAGGTGGTCAACAAGGGCTTATCTGACAGCAAGTTATCCCCACTCCAGGCCCATATCTCCTATGCCCAAAACTCCACAGAAAAGAGGTGAACTGTGAAGTTTTACAACTGTTCTACCTCACTAAGACTATGTGCCAGGGCAGGGCAGCTCATACATAAGTGGCATAAGATAGCCTGATACAACATAGTCACATACAATAGGATACAGCATAGTCACATACAATAGCATACAGCATAAGCCAGCATAGTATGATACAATATAGTCACATACAATAGGATACAGCATAAGCCAGCATAGTCACATACAATAGGATACAGCATAAGCCAGCATAGTATGATACAATACAGTCACATACAATAGGATACACCATAAGGCAGCATAGTCACATACAATACAATACAGCATAGTCACATACAATAGGATACAGCATAAGCCAGCATAGTATGATACAGCATAGTCACATGCAGTACAATACAACATAAACCAGCATAGTCACATACAACATATTCAGATACAATGTAGGCACATACAATATAAACCAACATACTGCGATACAATAGACTCAGATACAATGTAGGCGCATACAATATAAGCCAACACTGAGAGACACAATATTGGCACATTCAACATTGGCACATACGACGTGAGCCGAGAGAGGTAGAATACAAGTGCTGACTTCATATGACTCTGGAAGATACTGCAGGCACGTGAGGGGAATCTAATACTCTCCCGATAAAAGTCCAAGAGAATGGCATCTGAAAAGGCAGCACTACCAAAGCTGAGAATGAAAATGGATGAGAACGCTCGAGTGTCCATGTGCCGGCCTCAAAAAGTCAAAATGTAACAAGGCCAGAATAAGGATGATCCGGGAAAGTATGTGAGGAGAGTACGGCCGACGTGGGCCGGAAGGATGCAGATAAAGCATCTGGATGTAACAAAGGCCTATCACACAGAAGACGAGGGACAAACAACACAATGCAGACACAGACAACACAGCAGATACAACTTGAAACTGCCAGGCAGCTTCACCTTATGGACCCAAGACTCCTAGCACAAGATGAGCCACAGGCTGATGATGCCAAAGGAAAAAAAGCTTTAAGGCAATAGCACGTGATGAAACAGAACTCCTTACAAGAACTAGTGCCTAAGTTGTTAATACGATGCTCGAGAAGCTGGGTAGGCCGAGAGAAGTAAGCGATGACTGCCGGGTGACCGTGGCGATAGCTCTGGACCTGAAGGCAAGCTCCTCGTGTGAAAACGTCCACGAGGATGTTGAGACTCGAAGATGGATGACGGCGCAAAACACGCGAGGACGCGGAACTGCCCTGCCCGGCAAAGCCTCCGGTGAGGCCGAGGTGAAACCCTCTCCCGTTACTTCCCACTAGGACCCTCTCCTCTAAGCTAACTTTGAATTGCCTCCTTTTGCAAAGCTTTTTCCCCTTCACCCAAACACCAGCCCAAACACTTATCTTTCACAAGATGAGCGGACAAAAATCCATCTTCAATGGAAAAGAACACATCCGCTTCAGTGCTGCCAGATCCAGTCTTGGGCTCCGCACCTCATGGTACCTAAGACAACAAAACAGAAAATGTGACAATTGCCTGACAGAAAACATAATCCCCAAGCCTCCCCTGCACCGCTACCCCGGCTCACCTCAGATCGCCATTTGACTCCTGAGGCTGCCCGGAGGGTAGCTGCAAAAGGAAAAGGTACACATTTAGCATGCTGTTAGACACCGCTCACCTGAGTCATCCTGCCAAAATGTCAACTCACCTGCTTGCCTCTCTTCCCTGGTATGCGTAGGGCTGCAGCAGCTCCTACAAAGAAACAAAGCAAAAAGCAGGCTGAGTTACTGTGAAAACACAATTGCTCCAGTCTGACAGAACTCTGAAACATGTATATCTTAAACTTGTACCCACCAAGCTGCTGGGATCCAGGACTGGAACACCTTGCAAGTGGACCACCTAAAAAAAAAAAAAAAAATCATCAACAGTGTATGCTTAGAGTTGCACCAGAAATTGAGACCTGAGCAACAACTGCTTCCATCCACCAGTCAACACTCACCTTGTCTGCTTCACCTGGACTGCCAGTATCCCATGTTACCTCCTAAAAATAAAGACAAAGAACAATGCTGTAACACAGGCACCATGTACACGGCCACTGCAGAGACAAACAAGGACTGACTTAAACTCACACCCACCTGGGCACTAGCATCCAGAACCAGGACACCTCACACATTAACCACCTGAAACAAAAAAAACAAGAGGGGATGATTAGAATTGCACCAGAAATTGACACCACAGCAATAACAACTGCTCCCATGCAGTGCCTCACCTTGCCCTCCTCACATTGACTGGCGATATCCCGCTTGACCTCCTAAAAATAAAGACAAAGAGCAGTGCTGAAACATAGCCACCATTTACTCCTCCCCTGCAAAGACCAAATAACACTCACCCTCTCAGAGCTATGGACTCCACCAATACAGAGTGCCCCACTTTTAATCCATCTGACTTGATCCATCAGCAACTGAAAGAAAGTTAGGGCAAAAGTCAAAGTGCTGCAGGATAACTTGACAGCTCCAGGCATCTTCTGTCAACCTACAGATACCACCTAGAATCCAATGGACCCTACAACTCAAATTTCAAGTCCCCTAAACCCAGCTGGGCGGCAGGGCAGAGCAGCTCGGGGCCAAATATCACCAACACCTGTGACACAGGAGACAACAAACAAGGAGACACAACAGGAACAAAAAACTCTGAGCCAGAAGAATGACCATGAGAACTCAGAATGAGATGACCAATGTAAAGACTAATGGCAAGCTGACCAGGCTCAGAAAGCCCTGCAGGAAGAAGATGAAGCCAACGGGATGACTTGTCCCAAAAATCACAAAGATGGATGCCCGAGAACACTCCAGTTGGAATCTTCTACCTCACTTTGCAGTCTTGCAAGACCAAATCCGCCGGAATGGATCGTTGCGGTGCACGGCTGTCGATACAGCTCAGAACAAGACCTGGAATGGTATCTGTCTGGATGCTTCTGAAGAGAGATACAATTCCCATGCCTACCTGAGCTCTCAAGTAAACTGTTCAATGGTATCGGCACCCGGCCGAGGAAAGGAGGGACCAGAGATGCTCAGAATGATGTCAGGGTTTTTGACGCACCCCTTGAAGGGCTAAGGGAAATGACATGAGACACTGACTGCACAACAAATAAGTGACACGACAACCACCGGGACTGCTCTGCCCTGCACACCTCAGCATTGACATCAAAAGTGAGACTTTCCCTTTAGGCAGCCTAAAGGGGCCACTTCTTGGACAGCCCCATGTCCAAAGCTGACTCAAAAATCCCTCTCAGCCACAAGCCAACCCAGCACCCCGCTTCCATCCCCTCTGTAGCTCATTAGCCCACTACTTATCTCTGAGACAGCTGGAGATGCAAACTCCCATCCAGTGCAAAAGAAGGCTGCTTGTCCCTCCGGGAAATTCCTGCTATCACCAGGCTGCTCTCCCTTAGTCAGCTACAATAAATAAAACCAAACATCAGTGCGTGCTCTTAGCAGCACATTGCCCAAAACCCAACAATTCTGCTACTCACCATCTCCTAGGAACAGCCAGGTCCTCAGGCCACACACTTCAGCTGAGTTCAGAGGCTGACACCAAGGTCACAGGATATACCTGGGTTTAAAAGCAGACAAGGTAATGCGGCATTGCTGAAACTTGAGAGGACCTTCGTTCCTACTCCCTATCTCCCCAACTCCTCAGCTGTTACCAAAGCCTACCTGGAAAAGCACCTTCAAATGGAGAAGATCAAGGCTTCATCACAGAGTCCTGTAATGCTTCCAGAGGGCTCACATCCAGGTCCATCCTCTCGTTGGTGGGGGGAGTTCAGCACAATGAGAGTGGACTGTCTAAAACACACAATAATAGAGGCTTAGAGGGGCACCAGAAATTGACACCACAGCAATAACTGCTCCCATCCACTGGTCACCGCTCACCTTGCCCTCCTCAGATTGACTGGCAACATCCTGATTTACCTCCTAAAAACAAAAACAAAGACCAGTGCTGTAACATAGCCATCATTTACACCTCCTCTGCAAAGGCCAAATAACACTCACCCTCTCAGAGCTATGGACTCCACCAATACAGAGTGATCTGTTTTCAATTCATCTGATTTAAGCCATCTGCACCTGAAAGAAAGTTAGGATGAAAGTCAAAGTGCTGCAGGATAACTTGACAGCTCCAGGCATCTTCTGTCAACCTACAGATACCACCGATAATCCAATGGACCCTACAACTCAAATTTCAAGTCCCCAGGCCTTGTTCTATTAGCCCTACACCCAGCTGGGCGGCAGGGCAGAGCAGCTCCGGGCCAAAGACCAGCAACACCTGTGACACAAGAGACAACAAACAAGGAGACACAACAGGGACAAAAAACTCTGAGCCAGAAGAATGACCATGAGAGCTCAGAATGAGATGACTGAGGTAAGAACGATGGCAAGCTGACCAGGCTCAGAGAGCCCTGTAGGAAGAAGATGAAGCCAACAGGATGACTTATTCAAAGGACTGGAAAGATGGATGCCTGACAGTGCTCTGGTCAAAATCCTCTACCAAGCTCTGCAGTCTTGCAGGACCTAATCCGCCGGAATGGATCGTTGCGGTGCACGGCTGTCGATACAGCTCAGAACAAGACCTGGAAAGGCATCAGTCTGGATGCTTCTGAAGAGACATACAATTCCCATGCCCACCTGAGCTCTCAAGTAAACTGTTCAATGGTATCGGCACTTGGCCAATGAAAGGAGGAACCAGAGATGCTCAGAATGATGTCAGGGTTTTTGACGCACCCCTTGAAGGGCTAAGGGAAATGACATGAAACACAGAGTGCACAACAAACAAGTGACACAACAACCACCGGGACTGCTCTGCCCTGCACACCTCAGCATTGACATCAAAAGTGAGACTTTCCCTTTAGGCAGCCTAAGGGGCCACTTCTTGGACAGCCCCGTCTCCAAAGCCCACTCAAAAACCCCTCTCGGCCAGAAGCCAACCCAGCACCCTGCTCCCATCCCCTCTGGGGCTCATTAGCGCTCTACTTATCTGTCAGACAGCTGGAGATGCAAAGTCCCATCCACCACAAAGGAAGGCTGCTTCTCCCTCTGAGAAATTCCTGCTATCACCAGGCTGCTCTTACTTAGTCAGCTGCAAGATAACTTGACAACTCCAGCAATCTTCTGTCAATCAAACAAATCCAAACATCAAGGCATGATCTTATCAGCAAAACCCAACAATTTCTTTCTCAAAACCCAACAATTCTGCTACTCACCATCTCCTAAGAACACCCAGGGTTCAGGTACCTCAGGCCACACACTTCAGCTGAGTTCAGAGGCCAACAGAAAGGTCACAGGATATACCTGGGTTTAAAAGCAGACAAGGTAATGCGGCATTGCTGAAACTTGAGAGGACCTTCGTTCCTACTCCCTACCTCCCCAACTCCTCAGCTGTTAGCAAAGCCTACCTGGAAAAGCACCTTCAAATGGAGAAGATCAAGGCTTCAGCACAGAGTCCTGTAATGCTTCCAGAGGGCTCACATCCAGGTCCATCCTCTCGTTGGTGGGGGGAGTTCAGCACAATGAGAGTGGACTGTCTAAAACACACAATAATAGAGGCTTAGAGTGGCACCAGAAATTGACACCACAGCAATAACAACTGCTCCCATCCACTGGTCACCGCTCACCTTGCCCTCCTCAGATTGACTGGCAACATCCTGCTTTACCTCCTAAAAAAAAAAACAAAGACCAGTGCTGTAACATAGCCATCATTTACACCTCCTCTGCAAAGGCCAAATAACACTCACCCTCTCAGAGCTATGGACTCCACCAATACAGAGTGATCTGTTTTCAATTCATCTGATTTAAGCCATCTGCACCTGAAACAAAGTTAGGATGAAAGTCAAAGTGCTGCAGGATAACTTGACAGCTCCAGGCATCTTCTGTCAACCTACAGATACCACCGATAATCCAATGGACCCTACAACTCAAATTTCAAGTCCCCAGGCCTTGTTCTATTAGCCCTACACCCAGCTGGGCGGCAGGGCAGAGCAGCTCCGGGCCAAAGACCAGCAACACCTGTGACACAAGAGACAACAAACAAGGAGACACAACAGGGACAAAAAACTCTGAGCCAGAAGAATGACCATGAGAGCTCAGAATGAGATGACCGAGGTAAGAACGATGGCAAGCTGACCAGGCTCAGAAAGCCCTGCAGGAAGAAGATGAAGCCAACGGGATGACTTGTCCCAAAAATCGCAAAGATGGACGCCTGAGAACACTCCAGTTGGAATCTTCTACCTCACTTTGCAGTCTTGCAAGACCAAATCCGCCGGAATGGATCGTTGCGGTGCACGGCTGTCGATACAGCTCAGAACAAGACCTGGAAAGGCATCAGTCTGGATGCTTCTGAAGAGACATACAATTCCCATGCCCACCTGAGCTCTCAAGTAAACTGTTCAATGGCATCAGCACCTGGCCGAGGAAAGGAGGGACCGGAGATGCTCAGAATGATGTCAGGGTTTTTGACGCACCCCTTGAAGGGCTAAGGGAAATGACATGAAACACTGACTGCACAACAAATAAGTGACACGACAACCACCGGGACTGCTCTGCCCTGCACACCTCAGCATTGACATCAAAAGTGAGACTTTTCCCTTTATGCACCCAAAGGGGCAACATCTTGGAAAGTTGCATCTCCAAAGCCGACTCAAAAACCCCTCTCGGCCAGAAGCCAACCCAGCACCCTGCTTCCATCCCCTCTGTGGCTCATTAACCCACTACTTATCTCTGAGACAGCTGGAGATGCAAACTCCCATCCAGTGCAAAAGAAGGCTGCTTCTCCCTCTGGGAAATTCCTGCTATCACCAGGCTGCTCTCCCTTAGTCAGCTACAATAAAGAAAACCAAACATCAGTGCGTGCTCTTAGCAGCACATTGCCCAAAACCCAACAATTCCACCACTCACCATCTCTTAAGAAGGCTGAGGTCCTCAGGCCATACACATCAGTCAAATTCAGAGGCCAACACCAAGGTCACAAGGTATACCTGGGTTTAAGAACAGACAAGGTAATGCGGCATTGCTGAAACTTGAGAGGGTCCTTGTTCCTCCTCCCTACCTCCCCAACTCCTCAGCTGTTCTCAAAGCCTACCTGGAAAAGCACCTTCAAATGGAGAAGATCAAGGCTTCAGCACAGCATCCTATATTGCTTCCAGAGGGCTCACACCCAGGCCCATCATCTCGTTGTTGGGGGGAATTCAACACAATGAGAGTGCACTGTCTAAAACACACAATAATAGAGGCTTAGAGTGGCACCAGAAACTGACACCACCACAATAACAACTGCTCCCATCCACTGGTCACCGCTCACCTTGCCCTCCTCAGATTGACTGGCAACATCCTGCTTTACCTCCTAAAAACAAAAACAAAGACCAGTGCTGTAACATAGCCACCATTTACTCCTCCTCTGCAAACACCAACTAAGACTCACCCTCTCAGAGCTATGGACTCCACCAATACAGAGTGATCTGTTTTCAATTCACCTGATTTAAGCCATCTGCACCTGAAAGAAAGTTAGGATGAAAGTCAAAGTGCTGCAGGATAACTTGACAGCTCCAGGCATCTTCTGTCAACCTACAGATACCACCTAGAATCCAAGGGACTCTACAACTCAAATTTCAAGTCCCCAGGCCTTGTTCTATTAGCCCTACACCCAGCTGTGCAGCAGGGCAGAGCAGCTCCGGGCCAAAGACCAGCAACACCTGTGACACAAGAGACAACAAACAAGGAGACACAACAGGGACAAAAAACTCTGAGCCAGAAGAATGACCATGAGAGCTCAGAATGAGATGACCGAGGTAAGAACGATGGCAAGCTGACCAGGCTCAGAAAGCCCTGCAGGAAGAAGATGAAGCCAACGGGATGACTTGTCCCAAAAATCGCAAAGATGGACGCCTGAGAACACTCCAGTTGGAATCTTCTACCTCACTTTGCAGTCTTGCAAGACCAAATCCGCCGGAATGGATCGTTGCGGTGTACGGCTGTCGATACAGCTCAGAACAACACCTGGAAAGGCATCGGTCTGGATGCTTCTGAAGAGAGATACAATCCCCATGCCCACCTGAGCTCTCAAGTAAACTGTTCAATGGTATCGGCACTTGGTCAAGAAAAGGAGGGACCGAAGATGCTCAGAATGATGTCAGGGTTTTTGACGCACCCCTTGAAGGGCTAAGGGAAATGACATGAAACACTGGGTGCACAACAAACAAGTGACATGACAACCACCGGGACTGCTCTGCCCTGCACACCTCAGCATTGACATCAAAAGTGAGACTTTCCCTTTATGCAGCCTAAAGGGGCCACTTCTTGGACAGCCCCGTCTCCAAAGCCCACTCAAAAACCCCTCTCGGCCAGAAGCCAACCCAGCACCCTGCTCCCATCCCCTCTGTGGCTCATTAGCCCACTACTTATCTCTGAGACAGCTGGAGATGCAAACTCCCATCCAGTGCAAAAGAAGGCTGCTTCTACCTCTGGGAAATTCCTGCTATCACCAGGCTGCTCTCCCTTAGTCAGCTACAATAAATAAACCCAAATATCAGTGCGTGCTCTTAGCAGCACATTGCCCAAAACCCAACAATTCCGCCACTCACCATCTCCTAGGAACAGCCAGGTCCTCAGGCCACACACTTCAGCTGAGTTCAGAGGCTGATACCAAGGTCACAAGGTATACCTGGGTTTAAGAGCAGACAAGGTAATGTGGCATTGCTGAAACTTGAGAGGACTCTTGCTCCTCCTCCCTACCTCCCCGACTCACCCCAATGCCTTGGCTGTTACCAAAGTCTACCCAAATGACACCTTCAAAAGGGAAAGAATAAGGCTTCTTCAGACAGTCCCTGAACGCTTTCAGAGGGGTCATGAGAGAAGCCAACTGGGTCTGTTGGCCGGTTGATGAGAGGGGTCTCCGTGTAATAGGATTGGACCACCTAAGACACACAAATGACAATAAATCGTTAGACTTACACCACAATGTGGTCCTATCATTATATCTCCAGGCTGTGGCCCCTGACTTATCTTTGAGGTGAACCCACTTTGGACATGAAATGAGTCTGCCTCAGAAGACCCCGCGCTCGCCGGTTAGCCTCAACCGGCTACAAAAAAGAAAGCGAAGATCAATGTACAAATTTAGTGGCACGTGGGCCAAACCCCAGTGAGGTGGCTACTTGCCCTCTGCTAAGTGTGCCTGGGCCCTTGAGTCTGTGGTTTCACCCCACTTTGAAGGCGAGGGCTGTTAGAATGTTTGATACCCAGGTTAGTGAAGGGCAAAATTGCACAGCACTTCTCTGAACATGGTGGATGTGCTGTAAGACACATCAACAAACCTGCTGTTTCTTGTGAAAAAGCCTTGGGGGAGGCCCTCAAGTGAACACCCTTTCTCACTTTGTGGTCTTCAAAATCCCCAAACTGTAATTCCTAACCAGGTACCCAGCTCACAATCCTTGACTTACTTATTAGAAGCCTTGATCACAAACATCACCTTTGACACAAACCCTTTTGTGGCAATGAATCTGCTGAAAGAATCTGAAGTATCATACTTGACACAACCTGGAATTTCAGGAGCTGCATTCCTCCTAAAAAAAAAAGAAAACAAACCCAGAAATTACAAAAGCACCTTACCACCCCTGAACACACAACCCAAACCCCTAAACTTAAATACTCCCTGTATTCAATGGTGTCTTCTTCATGGAGTCTTCAAAGCCTCCCTTACTTGCAGGTGCCCAAAAGCACCTACTGAAAAGAAGCTGAGACAAACTGAAAGAGCCCCTTCACTGAAAAGAGAAGAGAGCTCTTATCCCAGCTGATCCCCAGGAGGGAATGAAGCCCTTAGCAAAAGCTGGGTTTTATATACCCCTGTTGGGGGGCCGCCTCCCTTTCCCACAAGTCCCTGAGAAAAGGGAGGAGACAAATCCCACCGGGTATAAAAGCCTTGGGAAAGGCTGTTGTTGTTTGGCTCCTCTGACTTAAATTCCAGGTGAGTAAAGGGCCCCATGTAGTGATAAACTCTTCAGAGAAATAATAGTGCTTTCTTTTTTGCTGGAACAACTTTGAGCAAAAGGGCAGAAAATGGGTGAAAAAGAAAGCTTTGTGTTTTGGTAAGGTAGCTAGATAAATTGGATAACTTGTTGCTGACTTGTGTTATTATTCCTAAGTGATTACTAAGTGGTACTCCACATGTGACTAAATAGGAGGGAGAAGAGTACTGCTGATAAGAATGGTATAAATCTCATTAGGACTTTTAATTAGGGTCCCCTTAGTTGTATCTACATTATAGAAAAAAATAAGAAATAATAACAGACTCCCAGGCAGCGTTATGTGCCGGACTCGCTCCCATCTGAGATATTTGGGACCGGGCTGTGGGTAAAAGTGCCCTGAAATGCTGTTTTAAAATGCTGAAAAGGGACACCTTCCTCTAACTGAACCCATTAAACTGAGGAAATGGGGGAGATGCCCCCCTTAAACTGACACAATGGGTGATAAAAGGCTTCTCCCCTTTGCTTTAGTCCCCTAAAATATTGGCAAAAGAGGAGTTTTCCTGTGGGAAGATAACTAGGAGTAATGCTAAAGGCAATCCTAGCTCTGCTACACTGCAGCTGTGTTAATTATCAAAGAGTGGGAACAGTCTAGCCCTCCCAGGTATGGGTGTGATAGAGAGTGAGTTAGCTGGGAGGGGGGTCAGTTGGAGTCTGCTAGCCGTGCTGTGTGGAGGAGAGGACAGGAGGTCTGTCGAGGGAAAAATGACATAAGCTACAGTACTAGGGACAGAAGGGGATAGGCAGGTGTGCTAGGGACAGAAAAGAGTTAGCTGGAGAGCAGAAGTCCCTCTCACCTACTGGTTCCCTGTGCGGGCAGGCAGAGGTAACCCCTTAAAAATGACCCCTGGGGGACCCGGTGCCTTGTAATCCTTGCAAGTCACACCTGGAACTGCTTGAACTTGGATGGCTGGGGAGAGGTAAAGAAAAGTCCTGGAGGTCATTGGCTTCGCTGCACAGCCTGCTGTCTGCCTCTGAAGCTTGAGGGCTCTGGGGTGTCCACGCCATGGAAAACAGCTGTCCCTTGGGTCCAGGGGTGATTTAGAAAGATTTGGGAAGGACATGCAGTTGCTGGGATAATTTCAGTGGTTTTAGGACCAGGTCTGGGATGCTTAAGCTTTTTAGGAGCTGGTGGAAATAGTTTAGGTGTTCTGAATCAGGCCGGTCAGGATTTAAAGAAGGTGACTGTGGATTTGGGGGCTTCTAGAGGCCCCTGAAAAGTTTGTAGGACCTCCTAAGTCCTCCTAGGCCCTGGAATACCACTCAGAAACCTCTGATGGCCTGCTAGAGGGACCTGATGACATCTATGGTATCCCTGGAGGTCATGAGGTCCCTGAAACTTTGCCAAGACTTAATGGAGCACCAAATGTTCTGGTCTGCTGGGATAGGGATGATTCTGAACAGAAAATTACTCCCCTGCCAGGCGCACGAGTTGTAACATAATGTGCCTCGTGGACTCTCCTGATAAACTGATGTTGTGAGCCCCTCGGGGGCTCAGGGATAGAGAGGAAATGAGAATCTGAGGCCACCCGGAGGTGTACTGTGGGGATACAGATAGAGACAGGGTAAAGGCAGTCTTGCCTCTCATATATTGCAGCTATGTTAATTAGTCAAGAGTGAGACCAGCCTTGCCCTCACAGCTATGGGTGCAATAAAAGAGTGACTTACCTGGTAGACGGACAGTTGGAGTCTGCCGGCCGTGCCACGAGGAGGAGGGGACTGCAGGGCACGTGAAGGATGGACGGGGTTAGGTGGCCGTGCTAGGGACGGGAAGGAGCGAGCTGGAACTGCAGAAGGACGAGAGAAGAAAGAGAAAGAGCCAGAGCTGTGTGGATCTGCTCATGGGAGGCTACATAGAAGAGATATGAAAGACTTCTAGATAACAAGGTGCTGATGCCTGAAGCCTTCTGAGGTTTTAAAGAAGCACTCGGGGTGTTGTGGCTGTCTCAACAACGGCGGTGTACCATCTGCCAGTCCCGGTCCGGTAAAAATTGTCTGACGTTTGCAATTTTGATAAGCGCATTCCTGGTTTTCTACAATAGCACCTGAGTAGAAAAGTGGCTGGATTCCACAGGTAGGAAAGATTTCTGATTGGATCTTTACGGGGTTTGAAGTAGCCTTCCAAATACCTAAGGCCAGCGAGAAAGCTGTCCCTAGCAGGCTTCACCTGGGAGAAACCCTCTGATGATCTGAACTTTAAGACGTGTAATCCTAAGGTCAGATCTGGGCTCCTGGCTGTAAACAAGGGCTATTTGGCATATTTAGGAACTTTCCAACCTAGTGTCTAAAGAGCCATTTAGAGGAGGCAACTCTAAGGCCAAAGCAGGCTGGAGCTTGTGTTCTCAGCACCATTCATTTAGAAAAACTCTTGTGATATTTGCAAATTTAAGAGGTGACACCCACTTTCACACCGTGGCTCCCGGATGCGAACGATAAGTCCTTTCAATGGTAAGGAAATCCACACACCCTGGGGTCTCGAGGTCGCTTCACGTGACGGTCGCAGGAGCCCAAATCCAGCCAGAGACATAGCTCCCAGGAAACTTCTACTATAAGAAATCCTGCAAAATTTGCAGTTTTAGGAGGGGAACCCCACAGGACACACGAGGCTTCTGACTCCAAATGGGAGCTTCTTTCCCCATGATGGAAAAGTCAGCGAGCCGTCCTGGCGAGACCGGTTCGTGGGAAGTGCGTGACGCTCGAGGGCTGGGCAGACCTGACTCCACAGAAGCTTTAATCTGAAAGAACTCATGTACTGTTGGTATTTTTGAAAGGTAGAATTTAGACCCTGGCTGATGCATCAGAGTGATTCTTTTACACAGTAAATAAAGATTTCCATTCCGGTGTCTGTAGGTGGCTTTGGAGACAGCCCCTGAACTCCGTGACCGAGCAGAGCCATAGTTGCTGGCAGCTGTCATCCGGGAGGAATTCTGTGACGTGCACGATTCAAGAAATGCAAAAGTTCAACACCTGATACGTAGATGCAAAAGACTGCTGTTTTCCTGAGGTAAGAAATACTTCAAACCTGACATTCGGAAGGAGTTCAAAATATACACCCGGGACTGCCGTGATTCACAAAGAGCTACATCCTGGCAGATGGTCTCTGTGGTAAAACCTGAAACACTAGAAATTTTAGGAAGCAGAATCCAAACTATGCCACCTGTAAGGAAAAGGTACCTCTGTTCAAGAGCTAGAATAACTGGCACCCGAATGTTTCAGAGTAAGTTGACGAGAGGGCTGAAGGGATGCCAAGGCCACCTACCCCTTAACTTCCTAGAACGGCTGATGTCAGACGAGCACTGCGATTTCACAAGCGGAACTAAAACTGGTTCTGAGTCGGGGGGCAGCGGTACCGCTCTCTGTCCACGAGGGGGCGACACTGCCGCTGAGGTCGGCCGGGGACTGCGGCGAGCTTTGGGGGCGGGTGGAGAACGGAGACAAAATTTGCCGGAGAGCCTGTTTTATTCCCTTCAGCCTCAGCATCTGTTCTGATGGTTTCAAAGCACTTGATTGGATCATTCCTACACAAAACCAATAGGCATTATTTTCAAAACTATTACCCATCCCTGGTCAGAGTTTCCTACATTCCTGTGTACAATAGAGTGGATAGAGAGAGGGTTTCTTTCCAAAAGAATTTAGAGACAAGCTCCTATTTTTGACAATATCTATAAAAACAAAAATTTAACAGGTTTTAGTATTCTACAACCACCCGTGCCTGTGAATTTTCTGGCAGCTTTGGGATCATCCGGGGGAGGGCACCCAGCATGACCCCTCCTCATTCCTCACTCACCTGCTCCTCCACTGC
Source organism: Zosterops lateralis (assembly GCF_965231275.1). Taxonomy (NCBI): domain Eukaryota; kingdom Metazoa; phylum Chordata; class Aves; order Passeriformes; family Zosteropidae; genus Zosterops; species Zosterops lateralis. The sequence goes on along the minus strand of NC_139774.1, from coordinate 18,734,651 downwards.
CAGGTGGCTTCCTCTTGGTCCCAAATGGTGCCCCAAATGACATCAGAGCCCCCAAGTCTCCACCCCCTCCCCCTCAGCTTTTTTTCCTCACCCCCAAAGAAGGCAGAGAATGAGTCAAACTGCCCTGGACAGCAGCACGGTGCTTTATTCCAGCCCTTTCCGAGTGTACATCCCCCCAAAAAGGGACTTTGCTGCAACAAGAAAGGGGAACAGCCCCCAGAAGGGTTGCGGTCCCTCCTTACCCCTGCGGTCACAGGCAAGAGACACAAAGGATTGGCAGCAGAGAAGATGGGGGGGGGGGAAATTAAGATCAGGGTGCAGGATGAAACTTTTAAAAAAAAAAAAAAAAACACCAAACAAAAAACCTTAGATGGCCAGCAGAGCATAGAGGGATTTAAAAAGAACAGAAATAGCAAATGGGACACCAGGATCCCAGATTTCCTGTGGGAAAGTGGCACAAGGAGCACCACAGAGCCACAGAGAATAAAAAAAGGAATGGGAGTGAGGCATGGAAAAAGACAGAGAAAAAGACAGAGTGCCAGACACATGGCAAGGACAGATGCATATGGCGACAAAGAGGGAAACGAGGAACCGGAGAGGAAACGACCACGGCAGGTGCTGGTGGGGGGAAGACGGGCAAGGCACAGTGCAGGGATGGAGACGGAGAGGTGTGGCTGAAAGGGGGGAGGCTTATGGAGAGAAGGGTACAATAAGTGCAAAGGACTGGGCGACAGGTGCGGACGGGTACGGGCAAAAGGATGACGAGAGGGACAAAGAAAGAGTCACAGTGAGGGACAAAGGGAAAAGAGGAATGAAAAAGGAAAGACAAAGATGTGGGGAGTGAGGGAGGGAGACAAAAAGCAGGACAGAACAGGGAGAGGGATTGAGCAACATTTATTAAATAAATATTGAGGATTCGTTCCTTACAAGAAAAAGAACAACAAGACAGAGTGAAAGGAAGTGGGAGGGGGAGCACACAGAACAAGGGAACACAAGACACACCTATACGAGTGTCATCAGCAAAAAGAACCTGGCTGTATTCTTCTGAATTTCCCACTTCTCAGCATAAAGCTGACGTACATCTTGGGTAGCGCTACCTGGCCCTACCGACCAAGGCTTTCCCGGACAGGCACCGATTGTTACCTGGAATGCATCACCGAGGTGTTGCTGTGGAACAAAACAGTAAACATTAGGAACTCGAAAAACCCTCATCCTCTGAAAACTAAAAAGTCAGAAATAAAAAGCAAGCCTCTCCCTGCTCCAGCTGTAAAACACACACCTCGTTTGTGCAGGTGACCTGGCCTGTGCTGCACAGGTGCTTTGTCCAGGTGTCCCAGGACAAGTGCTGGTCCCTGGAGTGCTGTGGGCTGCCTGGGGGGTGGTACCTGTCAGGAACTCCTCTATTTGTCTTTGGTGGGTGATGTGCTCACAGCTGTGCAGTCCCACAGGGTCAGTGTCAGTCCCTTCTAGCCTGATCAGACAGCGGCTGAATACTTGTCCTAGGTGTCATTTCCAGGGAACCCAGCTCCTGGCACCCCTGGGGTGGGCTAAGGACACCTGTCACTGTGTGCTGGGGGGTCACGGCTAACCTGTGTCCCGCTCAGAGCATCCCCAGCTTTGTACTGTGCTCCAGGGTGCGTGTCCTGCTCCCCTGCAGCCCCTGGGGTACACTCAGAGTGACAGCTGAGTATGAATGCAGAGAAAAGTCCTCTCAAGTATAAATAAAAGACTCAGAGCAGGCATGCAATAAAGCAGTGACACGTTATTGAGCATCCATGTACTTGTAAAAGTTAAAGTTCTAATTTGGTGAGGATGACTGGGGCGGTAACACAGTACAGGCAGCACAGAGGGTGGAGGTTTCCTCCAAGATGGAGTTGTAGGCTTAAAAAAATCTACTCTTTTCTTTAGCTAAAATCCATTAATTTTTTTCTTTTTTAGCAAATAGTTTTACAATTCTCTGAGCAAAAGAGTTTCCATTAAGAGCTGGTACAGTGTTTAGCCTTCCTTAAGGAAGATGCTCAGAGGTTTATCTTATAGACTATCTTTTTTTTCCATTTGATTAAGTGTTATCACTGACAACATGAGCGCATGGAACATGAGGAGGTAATAGTGGCAAAGTACATTATAATTACACCTTTCTTTTAATGTGGTATTAAAGCAGTAGAGTTGGCATTTTGTAGCTTGTTGGGCTTCCGCAATCACCGGTGTGTCAGTGGGAGGGTTTAAAATGACTTAGCTCCTATTTCATTTCATATTTGAATATGAGATTATGCAATGTGGGTACGATACCGTAGGAAGAAAGCTTTACGCGCAGGTCCGATAGGTTTTGGACGAGCGCTGGGCCGTCCTTTAAAGGTTTTGTTCCTGTTCCAAAGTTCTCATCGTCAATTTTCCTACCACAAAATTTGAATTCAAAGACACAGAACACCGGTCAAACCCGCAGATTTTTATGATTTACATAAAGAGCTGATCTGTTTTTACTTACTATTTCTCTCTTTCCCCTTATCAATTCTTTATTTCAGCATACTGTTTATATATTCTACCCCCAGGAATGTATGTCCTCTTTTTACCTCAGACACTCCCTTTCTGGTACCATGTGTACTCACCTCCTTTGGAAAGCTCTTTACTTACTCCTCAGTTATGATGGAAAGTGAGTCACTTGAAGGAGTCTTTTTGCTTTGTAGCTTTTTGGGTCCCTGGTACACCGTCAGGAAGGTGAGCGTGGCTGCCCTGAGCACGCTCTGTTCTCTGCTGAAGAGGAGACCCCACCAGGCTAAACTCAGTTTCCTCTCCACTGTGGGTATGCCGAGCCTTGCCATCCGAGTGGGAAGAGGAAATCCAGTGGCTGAACTACCTTGGAAGGCAAATTGGCTTTAAGTGTGGCTCTGGAAAGTGTCTCTTCCAGCACCCTGCAGAACAGCAGTCACTTAGGCTATAGCTTTGCCTTGTCCTCTGGCCCTAAACTCTTACCTTAAAACCTGGACATTATCGCTGGCCCGTGAGCTGTGGCCTGGTGTCTAAGCCTGGCCTAACCCAGTTTCATGGGACTGCATTTCATTTTTTTTACAGAGATTCTGAAAGAAAATTTACACCGCACCGTTCGAGTCAATGCACATGATCTCTGGCTCGTGTCACAGAAACTGCAGGAAAAGCAAAAACTCGGGAATTGAAACAACAATTTTTTGGGGCTTAGAGAATCAAGGCGTGATTTCTTTCTAGCCAGGACGTGCAACGGGAATCATTTTATCATTACGTTGCCTGGCTCGTACAGAGAAAGTCATTCCATCACGCAGGATTTTTACTGGCTTTTTCACAGACTGGTGCAGTCAAAATTACCCAGAGAAAAGCATTGGTTCTGTGCTCCTTGGTCCCAAGTTACAGAGTCCTTACTTCTTTGCTATCCTGTAGGTTATTAATCTCTTTGCCTCCCAGGTTCATTAGGTTCTCATCCTTCCTTCTCTTGTTTCTCTTTTCCCAGACCAGGAGTCTCAGACCGTGCCAGGTCTGATGCCTCCTCTGCCACCAGAGGGGCACCTGCGGCTCTCAACTGCCGGGGCTGGTGAGGGGCAAACGCCCACACCCGGCTGGGTGCGGACGTGGCACGGCTCGAATGTGCTCCGGGAGCGCCTCTGGAGCTGACTGAGGGATGGCACCGAACGAGACTCACCAACAGGCACTCGCAGAAACTCTCCCGACGTCTGGATCTTCTGCTTGTCTCTTTCTCAGGGCCCCGAGGAGTTTTGGTTCCTTCTTGTCTGACACTTGCCAGAGACCTGGAGAAGATAAAAAAAGGCACAGTTGTTACCCTTACCTGTGGTCTTCAAAGGCTTTGGCTTCCATGGTGGGTGCAGCCTCCCAAAAACAGCGGCAGACGCTCGGGTTCAGGGGCTCGGTTTGATTGTTTGAGACTCGTCCTGACAGCCCAGGCCAAATCCTAATACCCAGAATTACAGGGAAATATTAATAGAGTTCATACATAGGCCTCTTCCCTGTAACTCAGGATTTGCTCCATCTTTTCTTCCCAATGGCACCTCTCCAGCACAAATCCCAACTCTCGCAGACACAATCCAAACAGAAATCTGCTACGGGTGTTGGATTAGAAAGTAAAAACCTTAGTACAGCTGGCTACAAGATTAAAACGCGTGCATGCCTTGGTGGTCGTAGGTGGAAAACTTTTCACTGGAAAAAATAGCCATTGGGGTAGCACACCTTCACACACCTTCAGAAAAAGCAGAATGAGCACCGACTCCTAAAACCCCTGCTGAGGAACCCCTTGTGACACCCGATGCCACAGATATCGAAAAACCAGGGAAAAGCCAAGCTTGAAGCAGTAAAAGACAGAGTAATACATGAGCCTGTAAAAAACCTTCATGTTGGGAACAATGAAGGTTTGCAGGTAGAGTTTTACAGATATGAATGCTTAGCAGAAGCTCTCTGAATGTAGAACCTGAAAGCAGAATAGAAATAAAAGCAAGTTTGGATACAGGAGAATAAAAAAAATGTTTAAGTTAGGGATTGCTGAGTTAGTTGTTTCTGAACAAAGGTTAGGATGAGTTGGAAGAAAACATTTATGGTTGAGATCAAAGGATAAGGCATCTACAAAAAATAACATGCTTTTACCAAGTAAAGAGAGAAACCCAGCCGAACAAAACCATGTTTTTACCAAGTAAAAAAAAGTCAAAGAATTTTCCACTGCAAGAAAAGAGAAAAAACAACTTTAAGCTTAAAATGTAACATGCTAACTCAATGTGATTGGATAGTACTAACCATAATACGGTAATAATAGTAGTTGTGATAGGCTATAAATTTAAAGGTATTGTGTACAATGCTGATTGGATTTTATGTATTAAGATGCTCGATAAAGAAAACTACATAATGCATTGTAACCGGAGCTAAAGTGGCTTCAGGTTTGCCTATAAGCTGATGCTGACAGCTATAGGCTTGGCTCTCTTACCCACGACCCATGACTGCTGTGACTTCAATCTATGAAATAAACAGCACCTTTAAAGAGCCGCCTGGAGTCCCCTCTCTCTCATTCAGGCTCTGTCCCGGGTTGTAGTGTAGGATGTACACAAGTATTTATTCCATCACCATCTTCATGAGCTGTTGGAACCAGGTGGGGCAGTGTTTTCCCAGGCCCCTCCTTTGCGCTCTTCTGCTCATGGCCCATCAATGCCTTGCCCAGGACTCACAGGGAACTCCCTCCAGGAGCTCTCTCTGTTTAATGGGCCATCAAGGACCCACTTCATGACTCATCATCCCTTGGTGAGATGCTCCACCCAGGGGGAGGAGCTAAGCATTCTCACCTGGATATAATCTGGGATTTGGGACAGTACAAGCAGCCCCGACCCACTGGATTCCCAGAGGAGCAGAGATACCAGACCTTTCTACAGGATCACAGACCACCTCATCTGGACTGTTCCACCATCCTGCTCAGGTTGTATTCTGACTCTGTCAGTGGTCTTTGGTATTATTGCATTTATTTTATTTTACTTTTTTACCTTTCTACCTGTTAAATTGTATTTTTGACTTGGAGGCTCTCACTCACTTTGCTTTCAAACCACAACAGGCTTTTACATCTTCACATTGCAAGAGTGGGAACCAGTCACATCCACATTCCTTGCTTTTTGTGATGACATAAATATGAAGTAAAAACACATTAAACACGAGGCAGTGCTAGGATTTTACAGATCTTTCGTTTGGACGAGAAATGTCTCTTCCTTGACTAACTCCATCCTTAGCACGACCCTTCCTCACCTCCCATTTCCCACCATGCCGCTCAGACCTTTGCACCTCAAGCTCTTTCCTCCTGTGATGCAGCAGCACCGCAACATAATGCAGCGGGGCAAACCAGGCACCCTGCTCCGCACCCCTCACCTCCTGGCAAAGAGAGCAGCCACGTCCTGGTTGCTCTGGCTGCTGGGAACAGCTGCAGTACCGCTCTTTGCCCACAGGGTGGCAGCACTGCCGCTCACCTCAGCCCAGGGCTGCTGCACACATTAGGGACAGGCACGGGGGAGAGCTGCAGTACCGCTCTGTGCCCACAGGGTGGCAGCACTGCCGCTCTCCTCTGCCCGGGGCTGAGCTGCAGTACCGCTCTGTGCCCACAGGGTGGCAGCACTGCCGCTCACCTCGGGCCAAGGGGACAGGCAGAGCGGAGGCAAAAAAGGTGGCCAAAAATGCCCTTCCAAACATCCTCTAAAATAAATGTCCCAAAAGACGCCCAGCCACAACACCAAGAACCCTGCCATCAACCAAACTGAAACCAAAAAAGCCTTTATTTTAGGCTATATTTCAAATTTTTTTATATTTATAATTTTGATATCTATATTTATCATTACAAATTATCTTTTATATTAATATCTCTTTTATATATTGTACATAACACGGAATAATTTATTTTATTGATATTTTTCATATATTTTTGTCCTTATTACTTGTATTTTTGTTTGTATTTATTTTTTAATTCCTGTTTGTTTAAATTATATTTTAAACTATATAAATTCATTAACTTAACACATCACAACCACAATTAAGTGGAATTAAATTAGCCTGGTTTTCTAAGGGGAAAAGGTTTAATTTTCATTAGAATAATATTGGCATATTTTCTCTTTCTGTGTTTTCTGGGGGGGGGGGTTGTTCATGGGGGCTTTTGGTGGGGTTTGTTTGCTTTGTTTTGAATTTCTTTGTTAATAAATAAGGACATTCAGAGAGTAACAAAATAAAATGTCAACTTAGTTTTATTGCTACCTCTGAAAAACATTTTGACATCAACTTATTCCTGGTAATACTGTGCATGGGGAGAATGAGACCTGAAAGGAAAAAAAAAGGCAGCACAGTGTTGACACCTTTCTCCGTTCAGGTTTTATAATTTAGCAGAAAATAGAGGGTTTTTGCTAACTGCACTCTCAATTGTATCCAGACATCCAGTGGACATTGAGGTTATTTTTCAACTTCTTTCTTCCTTACAGCCAAACTTCCACATACTCTGGGTAAGAAAGAGTATGGGAAAAAAAGAAAACAAGAAAAAATAAAATAAAAATAAATAAAATTGAATAAAAGTTAATAAAAAATTAAAATAAATACAAATTAAAAATGCTAAATAAAACATGAAAATAAAAATATAAATAATGAAATAAAAATCTAAAAGTAATTTAAAATTTAAAAATTAAAAAATAGAAGAAAAAATATAATTTTTTGAAAGAATACAAAACAAACAAAAAACCCCATAAAAACCACAATAAAATAAAAGAGCATAAAAAATACAAAAATAAAAAAAAATAATAAAAAGAAGAAAATAAATAAATGCAGATCTCCCCTCATGCCACTGCCTAACACAGCTCCAGGAGTTTCCTTGATTATGCAGTGATTGGAAAAACAAACCCAGTGCCTCCCAGAAAATAAGGTTTAGTAGACAATTCCCAGTTTTGCTTGGAAACAAATTCTGTTTTATGGGGAAGCTCACTTGGGATGAGCAGCCACATGTGCCAAGGCAGGAAAGAACCACCCCATTGTGTCCAAGGAACAACAACTAGGCCAGTATTTAAGTTTTAATGGGATTTATGTAATTAACAATGCAGTAAATTTAACTTTACAAAGGTATGAATCATGGCAATTAAAACTTAGCAAGTTCTCCTGGGAATTCCCAGAATTCTGTGGATATGGTGCTGAACAATTCCTGATTGACCATCCTTATTTTGGTAAATTTCCTTGGAAATGTCCCCTAAGAAGTACCAAAATTCCAATTAGAATGGAAAATTGGAAAAAAAATAAATATTCCCTCACTAAAATCAGAGAGAGGAAAAGCATCAAATAAAAGGAAGGAATAATATCTAAATCCCAGCTTGCCTGGAAAACAAGCTCAGGAATTTCTAACATTGAAAACTTTTGGTGGAAGGTCACGGAACGATGATTTCAAATCTGCTGCCTCTGCTCTGATTTTAAAGGGAAGTGGGAATTCAACAGGTCTAGTTACTCCTATCCAAGAATTATCTGCATTTGTGGGAGTAACAATCAAAAAAACCTCCAATCTTATTTTTATTTGGCAGCAGAAACTCTCAGCAGAGTTGGGAAGTTTCAGTGGAAGAAAAGAGCCACAACTGCTGGAATAACAAAATTCCACTTAGGAAAAATCAGGAATTCTATTTACAAATCCATGGAGGAGGAGGACACCAGGAACACATTCCAGCTGAAAGCAATGATTTATTGGAAAAGACAGGAAAGGAAACCGAGGCTCTGGTTATGGTCAAAGAATTATGCAGGAGTCAGAGAGAAAAGTCCTTCCAGTAGCTCCACTTCCCACTGGCTCTCTCCTTTTTTGCCAAATACCTGCAAGAGGAAAAACAACAGGAATAAAGTTTCAAACAGGAGGTCCTTGGTTCAGGCAGACTGAAGTGCAGCTCCCAGGGAGCGAGTCCAGGCTGTGCCCAGGGGAGCTCCGGGAATCTAGGATTGCCCGTGGGATTCAAGGGCTGGAAAAGCAGGACCCACCTGCCGGGTTTAGTGCTGGGACACAGCAAGGCCTCGGCTCAGGGGCAGCAGTTAGAGCCGGGACCGCAGGAGAACACCCCAAAGCCAGGTTAAACATCCAGCATGACACGCAGCACGCTCCAGGAGAAACTCAGGTGGGAGAAGCCCCCGGATGCTCCGTGTTCCTTGCCCTCGGCAGCTTTGCCAGGGCCTCCCTCAGAATACTGACCTCACCCTGCAGCTCCTACAAAATAGGAGAACTTATGGGAATCACCCAGCAATCCATGGATCTCCAGTTATTAAGAAACCAAAGCTGCAGCAAAATGTGCCCAAACTCTACTGCAAACCAGCAGCTCTGAGGAGACACAGGGATTTATTCCAGAGGGGACACAACTATCCCTCAGCCAGCCAGTGTTTCTCTCAGGCTCTCCCCACTGCTCTCTGAGGACACAAACAGCAGTTGGACACAAACAGCAGTTGTTCCCTGGTGTTCCCCTTCCCACCAATGCGAAGACTTCTGTTCTCCTCCAACTCCATGTTCAGGAGGGGAAATAGGAATATTATCATTGCACAGACTGTCCAGGAGAGTGTGACTGAGGCAGGATCACCAGCTCCCAATCCACTGCTGCTCCTGGATTTCTGAGCAGTTCCTTCCCCTCCTGCCCTCCCCAGCACCATGCTCTGGGTGCCGTGTCCACTGACACCTTCTCCATGCAGCTTAAAACCCACACAAACCAAAAGGAAGGAGATCAAAAATCAATTCACATGTTTCTAGTCTGGAGAAAATGAGGGAGGTCTAAAATCTGTAATTATTTTAGAGCAGTAGAGCAATTTTTTAATGACCTTGAGTATGACCAAAGGGCAGCAAAAGCTGATAAACATCTTCATTAACTTCTATTAGCAGAAAAAAAAATGAAGTTTTAACTTCAGTAAAGATCAAGTTTTGCTGCTAAACATTAAGGCGGTGGCATGTTGGTGTTAGTGCCTTAATCTTCTGACATTAAAGGTATTTTTACAATAAATTGGTTATTGAAGCAGCATATCTCAAAATAAGGTTTTTAACAAATGTTGGCCATAAAAGAGTCTGACAATCAAGATGTAAGTCTCACAGCTATTAAACAAAAACAAAAAAAAAAAAAAAAAAGCTGTCTCTGGTGTGTATAACCTGCCAGCCCCTCATGTCTTCAGTCATTACAGTTTATTTTTACCAGGTTGATGGTTAAAGCCTTGTAGAAAGCTTAAAAAAATAAAAATAAATAAATAAATAAATAAATAAATAAACAACCACAGGACATAGGAAGGCATTTTAACAAGCCCCCTCAGTGTGGAGCTGTGTCAGCCCCAAGTGTTTGGTCCCCCAGCCCAGAGCAGGCTCCAGCTGCTCCCCAGGGGGGGTTACCAAGGGACTCACTTGTTTGGAGCTGTAAATGCAGGTGCCCTGCACTGGAGTGCCAATAAATGTGAAATATGTGACTCTCATCATCGACAGTGACTGACCTTCTCAGGGAAGCCTCCTCACCCGGGATGGGGCACTCTGCCATGGATTTAATCCATCTGCACCTGAAACAAAGTCAGGACAAAAATCAAAGTGCTGCAGGAGAACTTGACAATTCCAGACACTTTGTGCCAATCCAGGAATACCCTCTACAGCTCAACTACACCCCACAGGACAAATTTCAACTCCCCAGGACTTGTCCCATTCCCCCCACACCCAGACTGAGCAACAAGGCAGAGCAGCTCTGAGCCAAACACACCAACACCCGTGACACAGGACAGGACAAAAGGGGGGACACAACAGGGACAGAAATATCTCGGCAAGAAGAATGACCCTGAGGACCGAGAGAACTCGCAATGAGATGACCGAGGTAAGACCCATGGGGAGCTGACCAGGCTCAGAGAACCCTGCAGGAAGAAGATGCCAACGGGATCACTGATCCCAAGAAACGCAGGGATGGATGCCTGAGAATCCCAAGGTCAGAATCCTCCACTCGGCTGTGCACTTTTAGAAGACCTGACCTGCCAGAATGGATCACAGCAGTGCACAGCTGTGGATACAGCTCAGAACAAGACCTGGAAAGGCACCAGACTGGATGGTTGTGAAGAGAGATGGATTCTGATGTGTGTCTGAGCTCCTAAATCAAAGTTCAATGATATCAGTGCCTGGCCAAGGAACAGGGAGATGTTAAGAACGATACCTGGGGTCTCCAAAAGACCCCTTGAAGGGTTAAGGCAAAAGACACACAAAACAAAACACACAAGACACAGAGTGCACAACAGACGAGTGACACGACGTGCCCTGGGACTGCTCTGCCCTGCACACCTCAGCACTGGGATCAAAAATGAGACTTTTCCCTTTACACAGCCTAAGGGGTCACAGCTTGGACATCCCCATCTCCAAACCTGACCCAAAAATCCCTCCTGGTCACCCCTGACCCCACACCCCACTTTCATCCCCTCTGTGGCTCCCAGCCCTCCGCTTATCTCTTAGACATCTGGAGATGCAAATCCATGTCAGGTACAAAAACAGGCCGCCTCTCCCTCGGGGAAATTCCTGCTGTCACTGGGCTGGTGTCTCTCACTCAGCTACACTAAAGAAAAGCAAACGTGACCGTGTGATCTCAGCAGCACATTGGCCAAAAACCAGCAATTCTGCTACTCACCACCTCCTGAGCACACCCAGGGCCTCGGGCCCTGTGCTCCAGCTCTGCTCAGACACCAACACTGCGGGGTGTGCCTGGGTTAAGAGCAGACAAAGTGATGTGGCACTGCTGAAACTTGAGCAGAGCCTCCCTCCTCCTCCCTGACACACCTCAACTCCTCGGCTGTTACCAAAGCCCACCTGGATGGCCCCTTCAAATGGAGAAGGTCAAGGCTTCACCACACAGTCCTGTAATGTTCCCAGGGTCCAGCTGGTGAGGGGAGCTCGGCATCGTGTGAGTGGAACACCTAAAACACACAGCACTGGATGCTCAGAGTTCCACCAGCAAGTGAGGCTGGAGCAATAGTAACTGCTTCTGTCCACTGATCACTGCTCACCTCGTCCACTTCACCTTGACTGCAGAGATCCAGCTTTGCCTACTAAAAATAAAGACAAAGAACAGTGCTGTGACATGGCCACCATTTACACGCCCCTGCAAACACAAACAGTGACTGACCTTCTCAGGGGAGCCCCCACACCCGGGATGGGGCACTCTGCCATGGATTGAATCCATCTGCATCTGAAACAAAGTCAGGACAAGAGTCAAAGTGCTGCAGGAGAACTCGACAGCTCCAGACACTTTGTGTCACTCTCACTGTTTTTACTCCAGAGGGGTCCATCCCACTGGGCCCTCTCCTCTCTAAGGTAACTTTAAATTGCCTCCTGGGACTGAAAAGGTTTTTTCTCCTTTTTTCTCTTTTTCTCAACTACCAACCCCAACAACTTAACTTTTGAATACGAGTGGACAAAAATCCATCCTGGACAGAAATGAACGTGTTGGCTCCGTGGATTTGGAGACGTTCTCTCAGTGCTGCCGTATCCAAACTCCAGCTGTGCACCTCCTCACACTACCTGGGACCACAGAACAGAAAATGTGACTATTCCCCTCCAGAAGAGTCACCCCCAGGGCTCCTCTGCACCGCTGTCCCGACTCCCCCTCAGATCTCCCCCCACTCCAGAGGCTGCCCAGAGTGAACCCAGCAAAAGGAAAAGGGACACACTGAGCACAGCACTCACCTCTGGGCCACCTGCCCAAGGGCCAACTCACCCCCTCCCTCTATTCCTTGGCACACCTGGGGCGGCAGCAGCACCTGCAAAGAACCAAAAAAGGAAAAATCATGGTGAGTTACTGTGAAACAGCAACCTCCTTGCTCTGACTGAAGCACAGCACAAGTGAACCTTAATGTTGCACCCATCTACCCTCCTCTGGCATCCTGGGCCAGCACATCTGCAAAGGGGACCACCTAAAATAAATTAAAAAAAAAAAAAAAACAAACAGTGAATGCTTAGAGTTGCACCAGAAGTGAGACTGGAGCAATAGTAACTGCTTCTGTCCACCCATCAGTGCTCACCTCGTCCACTTCACCTTGACTGCAGAGACCCAGCTTTGCCTCCTAAAAATACAGACAAAGAGCAGTGCTGTAACATGGCCACCATTTACACTCCCCTGCAAACACAAACAGTGACTGACCTTCTCAGGGGAGCCCCCTCACCCGGGATGAGGCACTCTGCCAGGGATTTAATCCATCTGCACCTGAAACAAAGTCAGGACAAAAGTCAAAGTGCTGCAGGAGAACTTGAAAACTCCAGACACTTTTTCTCAATCTGGCAATACCCTCTACAGACTTATAACACTCTTCATTATAAATTTCAACTCCCCAGGACTTGTCCCATTCCCCCACACCCAGACTGAGCAACAAGGCAGAGCAGCTCTGAGCCAAACACACCAACACCCGTGACACAGGACAGGACAAAAGGGGGGACACAACAGGGACAGAAACATCTCAGCAAGAAGAATGACCCTGAGGACCGAGAGAACTCGCAATGAGATGACCGAGGTAAGACCCATGGGGAGCTGACCAGGCTCAGAGAACCCTGCAGGAAGAAGATGCCAACGGGATCACTGATCCCAAGAAACGCAGGGATGGATGCCTGAGAATCCCAAGGTCAGAATCCTCCACTCGGCTGTGCACTTTTAGAAGACCTGACCTGCCAGAATGGATCACAGCAGTGCACAGCTGTGGATACAGCTCAGAACAAGACCTGGAAAGGCACCAGCCTGGATGGTTGTGAAGAGAGATGGATTCTGATGTGTGTCTGAACACCTGAATCAAAGTTCAATGATATCAGTGCCTGTCCAAGGAACAGGGAGATGTTAAGAACGATGCCTGGGGTCTCCAAAAGACCCCTTGAAGGGTTAAGGCAAAAGACACACAAAACAAAACACACAACAGACACTGAGGGCACAACAGACAAGTGACACGACGTGCCCTGGGACTGCTCTGCCCTGCACACCTCAGCACTGTGAGACCTTCCCTTCACGTGCCCTAAAGGGGTCACAGCTTGGACATCCCCATCTCCAAACCTGACCCAAAAATCCCTCCCGGTGACTCCCAACCCACACCCCACTTTCACCCCCTCTGTGGCTTTGAGCCCTTCACTTATCTCTGGGATGTTCAGGGATGAGAATCCACATCAGGTGCCAAGGAAGGCTGTCTCTGCCTCAGGGAAATTCCTGCTGTCTCAGTCAGGTGCCATAAAGGAAACCAAACATCCACGGATGATCTCAGCAGGGCTGTTGGGTGAGAGGATCTCAGTGTGAGACAAGTGACCACCTGAAACACACAAACAATAAGGGATGCTCAGAGTTGCACCAGAAACACCACTGCCCTGAGCACACAAATATATCAATTGTAGGAAACACAAACAAATGTGCAGCAAAAAAAAAGCCAACTCTTATTACTGATAGTCAAACCACCAAATATAATAAAAATACCCCCATCTTCATTCCCCTCAAAAAACCTCTGAAATATACACCCAGAACCCCCCCAACTTAAAGACCTGCCTCTAACTAATGAAGCATAAAATCCACATCTTTTAAACTATATAAATTCATTAACCTAACACATCAAAACCACAGAATTTTAAATCCTTAGTCCACACCAGCACACCATATACACCAATCCCATCACTGTATACAAAATCAAAACCCATTTTCTATTACTAACATAACAAAAAAGTCACAACTTTTAACTGCAATAAAACCTAAAAACACCTAAATAGAAGTAAAATTATCCCATTATAACTAAGTCAAAACCCCAAACACTCCAAAACAAATACCTGAAGTGCCAAAAACATCAAATACTTAAAATAACTCCTTCAAAAATGCCTTCTGTACCTTTCAGACTGATTTTGGGAGCAAAGCAAGGAAAGAAAAAGCACACAGCCTGTTTTAAGAAAACAGCGTTCACTCCTGTGCATTCCCTGTCCAGTGTATTCAGCCCAAGCACAGACAGACTGCAGCACACAGATCTCCTTTGCTCTTTGTTAGTTTTAGCCAGCTAAAGCAAAGACTTTTTTTTTCCTTTTTCTTCAGACTGTTTAAACCTGCTGCAGACTGAAAAACCCAGAGAAGCACAACAATAAACAAATCAATCCACAAAAATAAAAATAGCACTGATATACTTCAATTAACAGCACCAAAAACAATTATTCCTGACTCAATAAACCCATAATGCCTCAAAACCATCAAAACAAACAGACCACCTATAAATACACACAAAACCAAAATATCCATTTGAGTACAAACAGTATCCCCTAAATTATCCAAAACTATAAAACCTATACCATAGTCAAGCAGGCTAAATAAACAAACCCCAATAACAACAACAAAAAAAAAATCATTTAATTGTAAATATTAAGAAACCCGAAAAAATTAACTACATCATACTGTCTCAAACCCACTAAAACAAACACTAGATGCTCCCTATGATAAAAGCCACCTGACTTATTTATTTATTTATTTATTATTTATTTTATTTATTTCTTAAATAAATAAACCTTCCCTTATACCTCACACCACAGCCTATTACACCACTGTAAACCTTAGAAAATAAACCCTGGAAAAACACAATATCCCCCAAAAAATAATTCAACAACAAAACTCAGTTCAAAAATACTCTAACCACGTGAACTATGAAACCAAACATGAATTAAATACACCACATATCCCTCACCATACACCACCTACAAATAGAATAAAGCTACACAATAAATCACTAAAAACCACCAAACAGAAAAACCAGCTCTACCCAACCTGAATCCCTCCATACAACACACAAAACCCCAATAACACATTTCAGAAGTCTCTCAAAAAGAGCTACTTAAATTAATTCTACCTCAAATACAAACAAACCCACCCATAAAGTCACCTTCACTCAAAAACCAAATTATATATAATAAATAAAACCAAAAAAGTCACACAAAACACTACACACCACCTGAGAACACAATATTGAATAAAAAATACATAAAAGTACCACTATTCATTAAAATTCCAGGTGAAAAGAAAAATCTCTCCAGTTTAAACACAGAAAACAACAGAAGAGGAGTTTCTCCAATCAACTTGAACTCCTTTTGTCTCCATAACTCCTTTTTCTCCTGGGAGCACCGGGGAGGGATTGGTGAGACGAAGCTGAAAAAGAAAAAAAAGTCCCCCCTATAAACCCACACTGGCTTACCTTCTGCTGCTGCTGGGTATAAAGGTTTGTCCCTCGTGGCCTCCAGAAGTGACGCTCCAAACCCACGTGCTCCTGCCTTCACTCCAAGAGCCACAGCCAGGACCTGAGCACTCACTGCTCTCAGCTCGATACCGAACTGAGCTGAGGCTCCCCCTCTTAAACCGCCCCCTCGTTATCCATTACCGCTCCCACCTGTGCCTGGTCTGTCCCCTCGTTATCCATTACACCTCCACAGTGCCGGGGGATCGGGGCCGGGAGGAATCGGGGTCGGTGCTGAGCGCGGGGCGGAGCCGGGGGCGGTTCCCGGGACCCGCTGTCCAATCAGCGCTGCCGATTCCTCAACAAGCCCGCCAATTGGGAGCCGGGCGGGGATTCAAATCGGTGCCGGAAAAAGCCGATGCTCTATGAGCTCGGTGTGGAACTCTCCGGTGGGGTCCGGGGTCCTGGCACCTGGGACCCGCCCCGCGCCCGTGGAGCCCCGCCCCCGGCCGCCTCTGGGCCCCGCCCCCGGCCGCCTCTGGGCCCCGCCCCCGGCACTGCCCGGCCCCGCCCCCGGCCGCCTCCTGGTCCCGCCCCACAGCGCCCCGGCTCCGCCCCGAGTCCGCCCAGCGCCCCGCCTTCTTCAAGTCACATTTAACCAGAATGAATTTTTGGGGATAGGAGCACCCAAAGCCAGCAGAACTGACCTTAATCACTTTTGGGGGATCTCTCTTTTCTTCCTCACCAAACTCCCACTGTCAAACCCAGCCTGAGGCTCAGCTCCCCATCCCCTCAGCCCCTCCAAGGACCTCGGCTTGGATTTCCCAATCCAACAAGGCAGAAATGCTGCTCTCCTTAGTGTATATCGTAATTGCAGTAATTGCTTAAGAAATAACTAAAAGACATTAAAGGAATGAAGGGAATTTGAACAAGAGCTGCCAGCTCCAGGGGCCATCCCAAGGGTTGCAAAAACCCCTTACCATTTATTTTAATTAACCAACTCAGAGCAATTAACACCACACTGAGAGAGTATGATTCTTTTCAATTGAGTTATAGATTAATATTGCAGAATGTAAAAACCTTTCTAAACCCAGAAACTCTTTTAAGAGATAGACAGGGCACAGCGGCAGACAGAGTCTGGTGATTCAGGGGAAAAACCCCAAAGTTTTCAGTCTTTAGCATCTTCCACAATGTCACCGTTGACAGCAGACAAGACTCAGCAAGACAGACTCAGAGATTTTGCAGATCCTGGTCTCGCCTCAGCCTTTCAGCAGGTCCAGCCTGCAAGGAGAGAGAAGAAAATGGGTCAGAATGGACAGCCTACCTCCAGAAAATCAGCATCATCCACAAAGCATTAAATAGAGCTGTAAGAACTGCCCAAAGGTCCATTTCCCTGCGGACTGAGGGCTCCAGGTTGAAGCACAGGCTGCACCTGCCAAGGGCAGACTTTGGGAACCCCAGAAGTAAAAGCTGCTCGATATTTCAATACAAAGTGACAGCAACAACATTAAGTCCATTTGCACAAAAGGCAGAGGAGACGTGACTCAGAGTTAAGTCAAGATCTGGAGAAGTGAATCAGAACTAACTAGAAACAACCTGTCAAATTATTGAGACACAAATAGGAACCTGATGCTGAGCTGGATAAACACAAAATGCTAATTACCCTGAAAATTGAAGGAAAAGTTGCTGAAGATCTTCCATAACACAAGATAGCAATTACATGAAGCAGTGCAGTACGTGTTACAATGCACTGAAATGCTCGGGGTGAAATCATCTGTTCCATAGAAACTGCTGAAGGTTATTAAGGTTTCACAGAGATGATTAAACAAAATGATATCAGGTTAAATCTCACCCTTTGCAGCACCTCTTGCAAGACAGCTCGACTTTCAAGAGTTAATGGTTCCTCATGAATAAGAACTTGCTTTTCCAGGGTTCCTAGAATAGAGCCCAGATGCCACCGTTGAGATCCTGAAGCCAAAAATCCAAATACAGCACTCCTTCAGGACCCTGAGGGACAGCCACGGAATCTGGGGCTACAGGAAACAGTGAAAAATGGCACCAAGAACAGTGCAGTGCTGGCTGGGAGAAGCATCATTACTCTGTCTGAGAAAATGCCATTCTGCAGCCGGTTTAGTGCTCTAGAGAATTTTATTGCCATGGGAAAAAAAAAAAAAAAAAAAAAAAAAAAAAAAAAAAAAAAAAAAAAAAACCCACCCTATTATAGCTGGGGAATGAAGGAAAAAATCCCCAAACTGCTGTCCATAGTACGAGGGTGAACATCCACAACAACACAGCAAAATAAATGGCAGCTTCAGAAAATAACAGAGACATTAAATCCAGTTCAGATGATCAACCACACTCCATGAGAACAATGCACTCACCAAAGAACTCTGGCATGGAGCCTTAATTCAGGATACAGTTACTCAGGAATATTTGAAGACCACTTTTAAGTGCTGTATACCAAACTAAACCCAACTCCACTTCCATTTTCTAGACAGATCCTCAGACTGCTGAGTGAGAGTCTCAAGCACACACTCAGTTGTCAGATTTGCCTTTGCCCACCTCAGCAAGGACAGAGCAGACGTGGCCAGTGCAGGTCAGACCCACCCCAAGCCCTGCCTGAGCCCCTCTGGCCACCCTTCCCCCTGCTAAGGCTGACCCCAACAGGCTCCAGCCAGGCCCTTTATGAGTTTGCTTTGTGCACTCTCCTGATCCAATGGGAGGGAATCCTCCTGTGCCCGGGGCCTGGTGAGATTTTCCTGGACAAAATGCAATTTCTCATACAAAAGGCAGTTTTGTTTGGTTTTTTTGTAGGATTTGCCCTACACAGGTGATGTTCCTCACAACTCAGCACTACGATGCCAACAGCAGCAATATAGAAAACCCCTCTGGGACAGAGCAGCAGAAAAACCCACCTCCAGACTCACCAGAGAGATGACAGGAGCGCCCTCCGTGCGATGCCTGCTGAGCCAAGTGGAGCTGGCAGGGTGACCCATGGACATTCTGTGTTCACCTTTCAACAGAGTCAATGCGGAAACAGAACAAATCTCTCTCGGTGTCGAGATGCCTTCAGGTGCACCTGGAGATGCTCTGGGGTGTCCTGCAGCAGCCAGAGCAGAACAGGGTTTCTACCGTGCTGTAAGTGAGAAATACAATTGAATCAGAAGAAAATAAAAGGAAGCACCTCTCCATCATGCATCAGATTTTTTTTAAGTGTTCATTCTTGCTTTTATGCAAGTGTAAGTTATGAGGACTCAACTTCCAGCCTGAAATTGCAACAGCTCCTCAGGCTGACTGACCTCAGCCAGAACACCAGAATCACTGAATTGTGGAAGGGAAAGCTCATCCCATTCCAGCCCCAGCCAGGGCACGGACACCTTCCACCAGATCCAGGGGCAGCCACAGCTTCTCTGGGGAACCTGTGCCAGGGCCCCGCCGCCCTCACAGGGAACAATTCCTTCCTGATATTTAATCTAAACCGGCCTCTGAGGCATAAACTGAAAAATCACAACTAATCCTTTATAGTAAATTAAAGACCATATACATTATGTATATTAGTATAGTATAGTATATAGTATATTATACAGTATATAATATAGTATATGATATAGTATATTAGAATACATTCCAAGTAGTATTTTAAAATATATAAGATATATTTATTATTATATATTACATATATATAAGATTATATATATATTATTATATATATTAATATATTAATACATTTAGTAACACTGTGCTTATTACTTTTTTGCATATATTTAAACATTACAAATAAGAAACCTTCAAATAATCAGACAATGAACTAGAAGAACTAACCTAAACAACAGAATAACAGCATTAAGAGCACAAATAAAGAAAAGAACACAGACTCTAAAATAATATGTTCTCTTAAAATTGTGCCAAAAAAGCCAAAGCACACAGGAGAAAGATAAAGGTGAAAAAATGAATAAAACAAGACCCCCCCACACGGCCTGGAGACCACCACCACTAAAAACTGAGCTTGCCCAGAAAAGCATAAAGTAATTACTATTCCAAACAAAAATAACCAAGATCAAAACATAAATATGTACGAAGAAAGTCTGTAAGACATTTTGCATATGTAAAACCTCAGAAAATAAGAAAAGGGGACAAATCCGGCCCGGAACTGCCCTGGGCTCGTTCGGTTCGGCTGAGGGGGCGACGTTCGGGGAGACTCGGCTGGGTTCGCCTGTTCGGCGATTTCCGTCAGCCGTCGGCTACTCTCGGCTGTTCGGGGAAACTCGGTGATTTCCGTCAGCCGTCGGCTCTTCTCGGCTGTTCGGCAACACTCGGTCATTTTCGTCACTCTCCGGCTCTTTACGGTGACGTCGCGCCTTACATCACTTTCGCCCCTCCCCGCCGCCATCTTTGGAAGGTCGAGCACTGCGAGCCGCGCCGCCATCTTGGTTGGGCAAACTTAAGGACCTTATCAGTGGCTACAACAGGCGCCTGACTAAATTGCTTAAGCCGAACCCGGCTGCGGCGTGGCGGAGCCCACAGCCCATGTCCGTAAACCTGGACACGCAACAGAAAATTGTCCCCGAGCGGCGCCGTGGTCGGGATTTTTATGCAGGCAGTCAGATAAACACACATGGAGTCCTCATTTTTTCCCGCCCTTTTGGCCGCCATCTTTAGAAGGTCAAGCGCCCCGAGCCGCGCCGCCATCTTGGTTGTGGCATCCCCCACAAATGTCCCCCTCGGCTGCTCGCACAGGCGCCTGACCACATCGCCTGCCCGAACACTGCCGTGGCGCCGCTCAGCCACCATCCCTTGTCCGCGCACCTGCGTACGCCACGGAAAAATCGTTCCCGGGCGGCTCCGTGGTCCAGGTCGCGCGCAGGGAGCCGGCTGCCACGTGTCCGGGGTCTTTGCACTTTTTTCTCGCCTTTTTGGCCGTGATCTTTCGGTCCTCGGGCGGCAAAACTGCCCGTGAGCTCACAGCCTGGGGCTGCTACGGCGGAGAGCTGCAGTACCGCTTTTTATCCACGAGATGGCAGCATTGCCTTACAGATCACAGTCAGGGGGAGAACTGCAGTACCGCTCTATATCCACAGGATAGCAGCATTGCCTCACAGGTCACAGCCCGATGCCAGGCAGGGGGAGCTGCAGTACCGCTCTGTGTCCACACGGTGGCAGCACTGCCGCAGGGAAAGGAGGCAGAAAAGAACGTGGCCAAAATTCCCCTTCCAAACATCCCCGGAAATAAAGGCCCCAAAAGACCTCCAACCACAAATACTACGAAAATCCCACCATCAACCAAGCCAAAACCAAAAAAGCCTTCATTTTAGGCTATATTTAAATATTTCTTCTATTTCTTATTATGATATTTCTATTATATCATGTATTTATCTATGATAATTTATCTATTTATATTATCTGCCTATTTCTATTATTATAATTTACCTATTATATCATGTACATTATAGCAGGTATATTTTACAGATTATAATACATGCAACACATAATAAGAATATAGTGTATCTACTGATATTATTTTTCATATTTTACAGTTCCCTTTTTGTTACTTACATATTTTTGTACTTGTATTTTTTAATTTACTTCTTGATATTTTAAACAATATTTTAAACTATATGAATTCATTAACCTAAGAATTCAGAACCACACTTAATTAAAATTGAATGACCCTGGTTTCCTAAAGGGTAACTACTTAGTCTTTATTAAAATAATAATTAATAATAAAAATAATCTAAAAATAATTTAATAATTAAAATTATTTTCTTGTGCTCCATCCTTTTGGGGAGGGGGTTGTTTGTTCAGGGTTTGTTTTGGGGTTTCTTTTTTTTTTGCTTAATTTTAGATTTCTTGGCTAATAAACAAGGAGGTGCAAAGAGTTACAAAATAAAATGTCTGAATTGTTTTATTGCTGCCTCTGAAATACACCTCGACATCAAGTTCCTGCTGGCTATACTGTGCATGGGGAGAATGAGACCTGAAAGGAAAAAAAGGCACCACAGTGTTCACAGCTTTCTCCGTTCAGGTTTTTTAATTCAGCAGAAAATACAGCGGTTTTTCCCTAACTGCACTCTCAATTATATCCAGACACCCAATGGACATGGAGGTCATTTTTCAACTTCTTTCTTGCCAACAGCCAAACTTCCACCTATTCAGGGTAAGAAAGAGAACGGAGAAAAAAAAAAAAAAAAAAAAAAAAAAGAAAACATAAAAATATGTGGAGGGAAAAATAGGATTAACAAGTTAAAGGTTTCTGTGTCCAAGTCCACCAGAAGGGTGGTCAGTGCTCAGAGAATGGGAGTCGCCTGGAAAACAGAGAATGCTTGGTCTTTTTTCATGTTATCCTTTATTCTTTTTATATTAAAGTGTGGCACAAATGAATTTAGTGTTCTTTGATGTCAGTCTTTTCCTGGTTTTTCTCTCCTTCAGGGTCAAACTTCCACGTACTCTGGGTAAGAAATAGTATTTAAAAAAGGAACAAAGAAAACATGAAAATATAAAAAATTAAAAAATTGAATAAAAATTAATAAAAAGTTTTTAAAAAATTAAAAACACAAAAAATAAAAACATGGAAATAAAAAATAAAAATAAAATAAAAATATAAAAGTAATATAAAATAAAAAACTAAAATAAAAATAATAAAGTAATATAAAATAAAAAGTAAAAAAAACCTAAAAGTAATATAAAATAAAGTTAAAACTAAATATAAAATCTTTTAAAGAACACACAACAACAGCTGGACTGGGATGAGGCCTTCCAGTGGCTTCGCTTCCTACTGGCTCCATCCTTTTTTGCCAACTACCTGCAAGAGGAAAAACAACAGGGATAAAGTTTCAAACACGATCTCCTTGGTTGAGGCACTTCAAAATAAGATTTTTAACAAAAAAAAAGTTGGCCAAAAAAGAGAGTCTCAAAATCAGGATATAAGTCTCACAGATATTAAAAAAAAAAAAATAAAAAGCTGTCTCTGGTGTGTATAACCTGCCAGCCCCTCATGTTTTCAGTCCTTAAATTGATTTTTAGCAAGGAGAACTTGACAATTCCAGACACTTTGTGCCAATCCAGGAATACCCTCTACAGCCCAACTACACCCCACAGGACAAATTTCAACTCCCCAGGACTTGTCCCATTCCCCCCACACCCAGACTGAGCAACAAGGCAGAGCAGCTCTGAGCCAAACACACCAACACCCATGACACAGGACAGGACAAAAGGGGGGACACAACAGGGACAGAAATATCTCGGCAAGAAGAATGACCCTGAGGACAGAGAGAACTCGCAATGAGATGACCGAGGTAAGACCCATGGGGAGCTGACCAGGCTCAGAGAACCCTGCAGGAAGAAGATGCCAACGGGATCACTGATCCCAAGAAACACAGGGATGGATGCCTGAGAATCCCAAGGTCAGAATCCTCCACTCGGCTGTGCACTTTTAGAAGACCTGACCTGCCAGAATGGATCACAGCAGTGCACAGCTGTGGATACAGCTCAGAACAAGACCTGGAAAGGCACCAGCCTGGATGGTTGTGAAGAGAGGTGGCTTCTGATGTGTGTCTGAGCTCCTAAATCAAAGTCACCTGGCTGAGAAATGCAGAGATCAGAAATGCTAAGATTGATGCCAGGGTTTTTGAAGGGCCCCTTGAAGGGCAAAGGGAAAAGACATGAAAGAGACGAGTTGCCAAAAGACACAGAGTGCACAACAGACAAGTGACATGACTTGCCCTGGGACTGCTCTGCCCTGCACACCTCAGCACTGGGATCAAAAATGAGACTTTTCCCTTTACACAGCCTAAGGGGTCACAGCTTGGACATCCCCATCTCCAAACCTGACCAAAAAATCCCTCCCGGTGACTCCCAACCCACACCCCACTTTCATCCCCTCTGTGGCTCCCAGCCCTCCACTTATCTCTTAGACATCTGGAGAAGCAAATCCATGTCAGGTACAAAAAAAGGCCGCCTCTCCCTCGGGGAAATTCCTGCTGTCACTGGGCTGGTGTCTCTCAGTCAGCTACAATAAAGGAAAACAAACGTGACCGTGTGATCTCAGCAGCACATTGGCCAAAAACCAGCAATTCTGCTACTCACCACCTCCTGAGCACACCCAGGGCCTCGGGCCCTGTGCTCCAGCTCTGCTCAGACACCAACACTGCGGGGTGTGCCTGGGTTAAGAGCAGACAAAGTGATGTGGCACTGCTGAAACTTGAGCAGAGCCTCCCTCCTCCTCCCTGACACACCTCAACTCCTCGGCTGTTACCAAAGCCCACCTGGATGGCCCCTTCAAATGGAGAAGGTCAAGGCTTCACCACACAGTCCTGTAATGTTCCCAGGGTCCAGCTGGTGAGGGGAGCTCGGCATCGTGTGAATGGAACACCTAAAACACACAGCACTGGATGCTCAGAGTTCCACCAGCAAGTGAGGCTGGAGCAATAGTAACTGCTTCTGTCCACCCATCACTGCTCACCTCATCCACTTCACCTTGACTGCAGAGACCCAGCTTTGCCTCCTAAAAACAAAGACAAAGAGCAGTGCTGTAACATGGCCACCATTTACACTCCCCTGCAAACACAAACAGTGACTGACCTTCTCAGGGGAGCCCCCACACCCGGGATGGGGCACTCTGCCATGGATTTATTCCATCTGCATCTGAAACAAAGTCAGGACAAGAGTCAAAGTGCTGCAGTAGAACTCGACAGCTCCAGACACTTTGTGTCACTCTCACTGTTTTTACTCCAGAGGGGTCCATCCCACTGGGGCCCTCTCCTCTCTAAGGTAACTTTAAATTCCCTCCTGGAAATGAAAAAGTTTTTCTCCTTCACACCAGCACCAACCCCAACAACTTAACTTTGGGATATGAGTGGAAAAAATCCATCCTGGGCAGAAATGAACGTGCTGGCTCCGTGGATTTGGAGACGTTCTCTCAGTGCTGCCCAATCCAAACTCCAGCTGTGCACCTCCTCACACTACCTGGGACCACAGAACAGAAAATGTGACTATTCCCCTCCAGAAGAGTCACCCCCAGGGCTCCTCTGCACCGCTGTCCCGACTCCCCCTCAGATCTCCCCCCACTCCAGAGGCTGCCCAGAGTGAACCCAGCAAAAGGAAAAGGGACACACTGAGCACAGCACTCACCTCTGGGCCACCTGCCCAAGGGCCAACTCACCCCCTCCCTCTATTCCTTGGCACACCTGGGGCAGCAGCAGCAGCACCTGCAAAGAAACAAAAAAGGAAAAATCATGGTGAGTTACTGTGAAACAGCAACGTCCCCGCTCTGACTGAAGCACAGCACAAGTGAACCTTAATGTTGCACCCATCTACCCTCCTCTGGCATCCTGGGCCAGCACATCTGCAAAGGGGACCACCTAAAATAAATTAAAAAAAAAAAAAAAAAAAAAAACAGTGAATGCTTAGAGTTCCACCAGCAAGTGAGACTGGAGCAATAGTAACTGCTTCTGTCCACCCATCAGTGCTCACCTCGTCCACTTCACCTTGACTGCAGAGACCCAGCTTGGCCTCCTAAAAATACAGACAAAGAGCAGTGCTGTAACATGGCCACCATTTACACTCCCCTGCAAACACAAACAGTGACTGACCTTCTCAGGGGAGCCCCCTCACCCGGGATGGGGCACTCTGCCATGGATTTAATCCATCTGCACCTGAAACAAAGTCAGGACAAAAATCAAAGTGCTGCAGGAGAACTTGACAATTCCAGACACTTTGTGCCAATCCAGGAATACCCTCTACAGCCCAACTACACCCCACAGGACAAATTTCAACTCCCCAGGACTTGTCCCATTCCCCCCACACCCAGACTGAGCAACAAGGCAGAGCAGCTCTGAGCCAAACACACCAACACCCGTGACACAGGACAGGACAAAAGGGGGGACACAACAGGGACAGAAATATCTCGGCAAGAAGAATGACCCTGAGGACCGAGAGAACTCGCAATGAGATGACCGAGGTAAGACCCATGGGGAGCTGACCAGGCTCAGAGAACCCTGCAGGAAGAAGATGCCAACGGGATCACTGATCCCAAGAAACGCAGGGATGGATGCCTGAGAATCCCAAGGTCAGAATCCTCCACTCGGCTGTGCACTTTTAGAAGACCTGACCTGCCAGAATGGATCACAGCAGTGCACAGCTGTGGATACAGCTCAGAACAAGACCTGGAAAGGCACCAGCCTGGATGGTTGTGAAGAGAGGTGGCTTCTGATGTGTGTCTGAACACCTGAGTCAAAGTTCGATGATATCAGTGCCTGTCCAAGGAACAGGGAGATGTTAAGAACGATGCCTGGGGTCTCCAAAAGACCCCTTGAAGGGTTAAGGCAAAAGACACACAAAACAAAACACACAACAGACACTGAGGGCACAACAGACAAGTGACACGACGTGCCCTGGGACTGCTCTGCCCTGCACACCTCAGCACTGTGAGACCTTCCCTTCACGTGCCCTAAAGGGGTCACAGCTTGGACATCCCCATCTCCAAACCTGACCCAAAAATCCCTCCCGGTGACTCCCAACCCACATCCCACTTTCATCCCCTCTGTGGCTTTGAGCCCTTCACTTATCTCTGGGATGTCCAGGGATGAGAATCCACATCAGGGGCCAAGGAAGGCTGTCTCTGCCTCAGGGAAATTCCTGCTGTCTCAGTCAGGTGCCATAAAGAAAACCAAACATCCACGGATGATCTCAGCAGGGCTGTTGGGTGAGAGGATCTCAGTGTGAGACAAGTGACCACCTGAAACACACAAACAATAAGGGATGCTCAGAGCTGCACCAGAAACACCACTGCCCTGACCACACAAATATATCAATTGTAGGAAACACAAACCAAAGTCCAGCAAAAAAAACCCCAACTCTTATTACTGATAGTCAAACTACCTAATACAATACAATAATACAATATAATACAATAATACAATATAATGATGTATACTATAATATATATAATAACATATAATATAATATATTATATATTATATAATATATAATATAAAAACGTATAGCATAATATAATATGTAATAAAAATAACCCCATGTCCATTCCCCTCAAAAAACCTCCAAGATACATATCTTATATATCTGGGTATACCCCCAATTTAAAGACCTGCCTCTAATCAAATAAGCGTAAACCCCACATCTTTTAAACTATATAAATTCATTAACCTAATGCATCAAAACCACAGAATTTTAAATCCTTAGTCAACACCATACACACCAATCCCATCACTATATACAAAAACAAATCCTCTTTTCTATTAATAAAATAACAAAAAAGTCTCAACTTTTAACTACAAAAAAAACCATAAAAACACCGAATTAAAAATAAAATAATCTCATTATACCTAAGCAAAAACTTCAAACAAACTTCCTCCAAAACAAATGTTTTAAGCGTCAAAAAACCTCAAACATTTAAAATAACTCCTTCAGAAATGCCTTCTGTACCTTTAAGACTGATTTTGGGAGCAAAGCAAGGAAAGAAAAGCACACAGCCTGTTTTAAGAAAACAGCGTTCACTCCTGTGCATTCCCTGTCCAGTGTATTCAGCCCAAGCACAGACAGACTGCAGCACACAGATCTCCTTTGCTCTTAGTTAGTTTTAGCCAGCTAAAGCAAGGACTTTTTTTTCCCTTTTTCTTCTGACTGTTTAAACCTGCTGCAGACTGAAAAACCCAGAGAAGCACCGAACAATAAACAAATCAATCCACAAAAATAAAACCAGCACAAATATACTCAAATTAGCAGCACCAAAAACAATTACTCCTAACTCAATAAACCCATAATTCCTCAAAACCATCAAAACAAACAGACACCTATAAATACACACAAAACCAAAAGATCCATTTGAATACAAACAATATCTCCTAAATTATCCAAAACTATAAAACATATACCATAGTCAAGCAGGCAAAATAAACAAACCCCTACAAAACAACAAACAATAATCTAATTATTAATATTAAGAAACCCTAAAAAATTAACTACCTCACACTGTCCCAAACCCACTAAAACAAACACTAGATGCTCCCTATGATAAAAGCCACCACTAAATAAATAAAAACCTCCCCTATACCTCACACCACAGCCAATTACACCACTGTGAACCTTAGAAAACAAACCCTGGAAAAACACAATATCCCCCCAAAACAATTCAACAATGAAACTGAGTTCAAAAATACTCTGACCATGGGAACTATGAAACCAAACATGAAATAAATACACCACATATCTCTCATCATACACCACCTACAAACAGAATAAAGCCACACAATAAATCACTAAAAACCACCAAACAGAAAAAACCAGCCCTACCCAACCTGAATTCCTCCACACAACACACAAAACCCCAATAACACATTTCAGAAGTCCCTCAAAAAGAGCTACTTAAATTAATTCTACCTCAAATACAAACAAACCCAACCATAAAGTTACCTTATCTCAAAAACCAAATTATATATTACAAATAATACCAAAAAAGGCACACAAAACACTACACACCATCTAAGAACATAACATTGAATAAAAACTACATGAAAGTACCACTATTCATTAAAATTCCAGGTGAAAAGAAAACCCCTTCACTTTAAACACAGACAACAACAGAAAAGGGATTTCTTCAATCAATTTGAACTCCTTTTGTCTCCATAACTCCTTTTTCTTCTGGGAACACCGGGGAGGGTTTATTAAGATGAAGCCGAAAAGGAAAAAAAAGTCCCCTCTATAATCCCACACTGGTTTACCTTGTGCTGCTGCTCAGTATAAAGGTTTGATCCCCATCGCCTCCCAAGTAACGCTCCAAACCCACGTGCTCCCCATGAACCACAGCCAGGACCTCAGCGTGAGCTCCTCACAGCTCCATGCTAAACTGATCTGAGGTTCCCCTCTTAAACTGGAACCGTCCCCTCATTATCCAACATAGCTCCCACCTGTGCCTGCTCTGTCCTCCCTCACTGTTCACAGCTCACACCCGGGGCTGCTCTCTCCCCTCCCCATCCTGTGGCATCTCTCACCTGCAGCTGCTCCCAGTCCGAGCGTGAGGCAGAGGGGACTTGCTGTTCATTCCCGGGACGGTTCATTGTCTGCAGCTGACACGATGGGGCACCGGGCTTCCCTTGCTGTGGATAAGGACCCCTCTTCTCCTGCAGGTGCCCGAGGCTGCAAAGGGGATTCCACCTCCGAAAGTCCATATGCCTGAGGTTCATAATTCCTAAGGAAATTCCCCAGAAATCGTTACCCTTCATTTACAAATATTCCTTTGGAATCACTCCTGACCTGTCCTTCTGTGGAAGCGTTTCAAACATACATTGGAGAGTTCAGGAGCCGAGTTGGCTTGTTTATGACTTGGCTGACAAGCCCAGACAAAACCCAAACACCGAGAACGCCGGCCCGGCCCGGCCCCGCCCCCTGGAGCGCCCGCCCCCGCCCCCGGCTCCGCCCTGCCCGAGATGGACGCGGGGCCATCACCCGCGGCCCCGCCCTTCTCCCTGGGCCGGCCCCGCCCCTCACAGCTCAGCCGAGCCGGGTCCGAGGGGAGAGGAAAAATTCTGGTATAATTTCAAAACGCATTGGGAAAAATAAATCTATGGAAAAGCTCATTTCCTCTCCCAGATTGGCTTCTGTGTGATCGTCTGTGACTCCAACTGCTCTGATGGCATTTTCAGCCTGTGGAGCTGCAATGACCTGCCAGAGTCTAAGCACGACAGAAAATAATGGGAGAACTCCCTGGATCAGGCAGCAGAGCCCCTCAGTGGTGTCCCCAAGGCCCAGCAGTGCCCAGCACCTCTGGCTGGAATTTGAGGGGTCCCAGCACAGCCCCTCTGGAGTGTTCCTCCTCTGGAGTTGACACTTCCCAGCAGCCCTGACCAGTGTTTGGGGGTCCCAGCACAGGACCCCCGGCACATCCCCCTGCTTCTCCAAGTCCCGTTTAACCAGAATGATTTTCTGGGGATAGCAGCACCCAAAGCCAGCAGAACTGGCCTTAATCACTTTTGGGGGATCTCTCTTTTCTTCCTCACCAAACTCCCACTGTCAAACCCAGCCTGAGGCTCAGCTCCCCATCCCCTCAGTCTCTCCAAGGACCTCGGCTTGGATTTCCCAATCCAACAAGGCAAAAATTATATCCTAATTGCAGTAATTGCTTAAGAAATATTTGAAAAACATGAAAGGAATGAAGACAAATTGAACAAGAGCTGCCAGCTCCAGGGGCCATCCAACGGTTGCTAAAACCCCTTACCAATAATTTTAATTAACCAACTCAGAGCAATTAACACCACACTGAGAGAGTATGATTCTTTTCAATTGAGTTATAGATTAATATTGCAGAATGTAAAAAACCTTTCTAAACCCAGAAACTCTTTTAAGAGATATACAGGGCACAGCGGCAGACAGAGTCTGGTGACTCAGGGGAAAAACCCCAAAGTTTTCAGTCTTTAGCATCTTCCACAATGTCACCGTTGACAGCAAACATGGCTTCAGCCTCAGCAAGACAGACTCAGAGATTTTGCAGATCCTGGTCTCGCCTCAGCCTTTCAGCAGGTCCAGCCTGCAAGGAGAGAGAAGAAAATGGGTCAGAATGGACAGCCTACCTCCAGAAAATCAGCATCATCCACAAAGCATTAAATAGAGCTGTAAGAACTTCCCAAAGGTCCATTTCCCTGCGGACTGAGGGCTCCAGGTTGAAGCACAGGCTGCACCTGCCAAGAGTAGACTATGGAAACCCCAGAAGTAAAAGCTGCTCGATATTTCAATACAAAGTGACAGCAACAACATTAAGTCCATTTGCACAAAAGGCAGAAGAGACGTGACTCAAAGTTAAGTCAAGATCTGGAGAAGTGAATCAGAACTAACCAAAAACAACCTGTCAAATTATTGAGACACAAATAGGAACCTGATGCTGTGCTGGATAAACACAAAATGCTGATTACCATGAAAACTGAAGGAAAACTTGCTGAAGATCTTCCATGACACAAGATAGCAATGACATGAAGCAGTGCAGTACGTGTTACAATGCACTGAAATGCTCGGGGTGAAATCATCTGTTCCGCAGAAACTGCTGAAGCACATTAAGGTTTCACAGAGATGATTAAAAAAAATGATATCAGGTTAAATCTCACCCTTTGCAGCACCTCTTGCAAGACAGCTCGACTTTCAAGAGTTAATGGTTCCTCACGAATAAGAGCTTGCTTTTCCAGGGTTCCTAGAATAGAGCCCAGATGCCACCGTTGAGATCCTGAAGCCAAAAATCCAAATACAGCGCTCCTTCAGAACCCTGAGGGACAGCCACGGATTCTGGGGCTACAGGAAACAGTGAAAAATGGCACCAAGAACAGTGCAGTGCTGGCTGGGAGAAGCATCATTACTCTGTCTGAGAAAATGCCATTCTGCAGCCGGTTTAGTGCTTTAGAGAATTTTACTGCCATGGGGGAGGGAAAAAAAAAAAAAAAGGTATTATAGCTGGGGAATGAAGGGAAAAAATCCCCAAACCACTGTCCAGAGTCTGAGGGTGAACATCCACAATAAGACATCAAAATAAATAGAGACTTCAGAAAAAAAATAGAGACATTAAAACCAGCCCAAATGAAAAGCCGTCTATTAGAACAATGCTTGCACCAAAGAACTCTGGCGTGGAGCCTTAATTCAGGATAAAGTTACTGAAGAATATCTGAAGACCACTTTTAAGTGCTGTACACCAAACTAAACCCAACTCCACTTCCATTTTCTAGACAGATCCTCAGACTGCTGAGTGAGAGTCTCAAGCACACACTCAGTTGTCAGATTTGCCTTTGCCCACCTCAGCAAGGACAGAGCAGACGTGGCCAGTGCAGGTCAGACCCACCCCAAGCCCTGCCTGAGCCCCTCTGGCCACCCTTCCCCCTGCTAATACTGGCCCCAACAGGCTCCAGCCAGGCCCTTTATGAGTTTGCTTTGTGTATTCTCCTGATCAGATGGGAAGGAACCCTCCTGTGCCCTGAGCCCGGTGAGATTTTCCTGGACAAAATGCAATTTCTCATACAAAAGGCAGTTTTGTTTGGTTTTTTTGTAGGATTTGCCCTACACAGGTGATGTTCCTCACAACTCAGCACTACGATGCCAACAGCAGCAATATAGAAAACCCCTCTGGGACAGAGCAGCAGAAAAACCCACCTCCAGACTCACCAGAGAGATGACAGGAGCGCCCTCCGTGCGATGCCTGCTGAGCCAAGTGGAGCTGGCAGGGTGACCCATGGACATTCTGCATTCACCTTTCAACAGAGTCAATGCAGAAACAGAACAAATCTCTCTCGGTGTCAAGAGGCCTTCAGGTGCACCTGGAGATGCTGCAGTGTCCTTCAGCAGCCAGAGCAGAACAGGGTTTCTACAGTGCTGTAAGTGAGAAATACAATTTAATCAGAAGAAAATAAAAGGAAGCATCTCTCCTTGTATTTTTATATTAAAAAAAAATCAGGCACTAGAATTTTTTTAAGTGTTCATTCTTGCTTTTATGCAAGTGTAAGTTATGAGGACTCAACTTCCAGCCTGAAATTGCAACAGCCCCTCAGGCTGACTGAGCTCAGCCAGACCACCAGAATCACTGAATTGTGGAAGGGAAAGCTCATCCCATTCCAGCCCCACCCAGGGCACGGACACCTTCCACCAGATCCAGGGGCAGCCGCAGCTTCTCTGGGGAACCCGTGCCAGGGCCCCGCCGCCCTCCCAGGGAACAATTCCTTCCTGATATTTAATCCAAACCGGCCTCCCTTCATCCTGATGAAGCCGTTCCCCTTGTCCATCACTGCATGTCCTTGTGAGAAATCCCTCTCCATTAGGGCATAAGCGGCTGGCACAGACCCCCCCAAATCAATGTTCTGGGGGCTCTCGGGGCCACACGAGCACTCCGGGCGTTTTACCGGCTTCTCCTGCCGCCTTCCCCGGGAACCCCCGGCACGACTCCAGCGCCGACAGCGAGTGCTCCAGCTCCGGGCACAGCGCCAGCGTGTCCCGCCCGCCCGCCGGGGGATCGGCAGCGGCCCCGACACCGCCTTGAATGGCCCGCCGAGGAAGCGGCAGTGACGGCGGACACCAGCCCGGGGCCGCCCGGGAACTGCCCCCGGCTCGGGCGGGCGCGGCTCGTTCGGAGAAACTCGGCTGGGCTCGGCTGTTCGGGGAAACCCGGCTGGGCTCGGCTGTTCGGAGAAACTCGGTCATTTCCGTCAGCCGTCGGCTCTTTTCGGCTGTTCGGCAACTCTCGGTCATTTTCGTCACACCTCGCCTTTTTTGGTGGCAGAGAGCATTACGTCACTTTCGCCCCTCCCCGCCGCCATCTTTAGAAGGTCAACAGCAGCGAACCGAGCCGCCATGTTGGTTGTGGCGCCCCTTAAGGCCCCCCTTAGGTGTCTAACACAGAAGCCTGACTAAAATGAGTAACCCGAACCCGCCTGCGGCGTGGCTGAACCCACAGCCCGTGTCCCTACACCTGGAGACGCCACAGAAAATTGTCCTCGGGCGGCGCCGTGGTCGGGATTTTTGTGCAGGCAGTCTGATAGACACACATGGGGGGGTCCTCATTTTTCCCGCCCTTTTCGCCGCCATCTTTAGAAGGTCAAGCGCCCCGAGTCGCGCCGCCATCTTGGTTGTGGCACCCTCCCCAAATGTCCCCCTCGGCTGCTCGCACAAGCGCCTGACAACATCGCCTGCCCAAACACTGCCGTGGCGCCGCTCAGCCCCCATCCCGTGTCCGTCACCTGCGTGTGCCACGGAAAAACCGCTCCCGGGCCGCTCCCTGGTCCAGGTCGCGCGCAGGCAGCCGGCTGCCACGTGCCCTGCGTCCCCTCTTTTTTTTTCTCGCCTTTTTGGCCGTGATTTTTCGGTCCTCGGGCGGCAAAACTGCCCGTGAGCTCAGAGACCGGGGCTGCTGCTCACCTCGGGTACCGGCACGGGGGAGAATTGCAGTACCGCTGTATGTCCACAGGATGGCAGCACTGCCGCACAGCTCTCGGGACGGGCGCGGGGGAGAGTTGCAGTACCGATCTTTATCCACAGGATGGCAGCATTGCCTTACAGATCGCCTGCCATCAACCATACCGAATCCAAAAAAGCCTTCAGTTTAGGCTGCATTTCAAAATAACTTCTATTTCTTCCTTTGATATATCTAATAACCATTACAAATTTATCTATTATATCATGTACGTTATATTAAGTATATTTTACATATTATAATAAATAGAACAAGTAATAATATAGTGTATCAATAGTGCATCTATTCCTATTATCTTTCATATTTTATAGTTCTCATTCTGTTACTTATATTTTTATTTTTTTGTATTATTTTCAATTCGTATTTACTTCTTTCCATTTTTACCGATATTTTAAACTATATGAATTCATTGACCTAACACATCAGAACCACAGTTAATTAGAATTGAATGAGCCTGGTTTTCTAAGAGATAAATATTTAATCTTAATTAAAATAATATGGGCATATTTTCTCTTTCTGTGTGCTTTTGGGGAGAGGGGGTTTGTTTTGGATTTCTTGGCTAATAAACAAGGAGGTGCAAAGAGCTACAAAATAAAATGTCCATATTATTTTATCTCTGCCTCGGAAATACACTTCGACATCAAGCTACTGCTGGTAACACTGGGCATGGGTAGAATGAGACCTGAAAGGAAAAAACAGGCACCATGGTGTTCACAGCTTTCTCAGTTCAGGTTTATTAATTTAGTAGAAAATACAGAGAATTTTTAGTAACTGCACTCTCAATTATATCCAGACGTCCAGCAGACAGGGAGGTCATTTCTCAAATTCTTCCTTGCTGAGAGCCAACCTCCCACATACTCGGGGGAAACAAAAGGGTGGATTTAATCCCCCTGCATCTGAAAGAAAGTCAGTACAAAAGTCAAAGTGCTGCAGGAGAACTTGACAGCTCCAGACACTTTGTGTCCATCTAGGGATACCCTCTACAGGCCAACTACACCCTACATGACAAATTTCAACTCCCCAGGACTTGTCCCATTCCCCCTACACCCAGACTAAGCAACTAGGCAGAGCAGCTCTGAGCCAAACACACCAACACCCGTGACACAGGACAGGACAAAAGGGGGGACACAACAGGGACAGAAATATCTGGGCAAGAAGAATGACCCTGAGGACCGAGAGAACTCGCAATGAGATGACCGAGGTAAGACCCATGGGGAGCTGACCAGGCTCAGAGAACCCTGCAGGAAGAAGATGCCAACGGGATCACTGATCCCAAGAAAAGCAGAGATGGATGCCTGAGAATCCTATGGTCAGAATCCTGTACCTGTCTCTGCATTCTGACAAGACCTAATCCACCTGAATGGATCACAGCAGTGCACAGCTGTGGATACAGCTCAGAACAAGACCTGGAAAGGCATCAGCCTGGACACTTGTGAAGAGAGATGGAGTCTGAGGGGCCTCTGAGCTCCCGAGTCAAAGGTTTGATGCCTGGCCTGGTATCAGCACCAGGAATAGGGAGATGTTAAGAACGATGCCTGGGGTCTCCAAAAGACCCCTTGAAGGGTTAAGGCAAAAGACACACAAAACTAAACACACAAAAGACACAGAGTACACAACAGACAAGTGACACAACGTGCCCTGGGACTGCTCTGCCCTGCACACCTCAGCACTGTGAGACCTTCCCTCTATGTGCCCTAAAGCGGTCACATCTTGGACATCCCCATCTCCAAACCTGATTTAAAACCCCCTCCTGGTGACCCCTGACCCCACACCCCACTGTCATCCCCTCTGTGGCTCCCAGCCCTCCACTTATCTCTGGGACATCTGGGGATGCCAATCCATGTCAAAAGCCAAAGAAGGTGCCTCTCCCTCGGGGAAATTCCTGCTGCCACTGGGCTGGTGTCTCTCACTCAGCTACACTAAAGAAAAACAAATGTGACCGTGTGATCTCAGCAGCACATGGGCTAAAAACCAGCAATTCTGCTACTCACCACCTCCTGAGCACACCCAGGGCCTCGGGCCCTGTGCTCCAGCTCTGCTCAGACACCAACATTGCGGGGTGTGCCTGGGTTAAGAGCAGACAAGGTGATGTGGCACTGCTGAAACTTGAGCAGAGCCTCCCTCCTCCTCCCTGACACACCTCAACTCCTCGGCTGTTACCAAAGCCCACCTGGATGGCCCCTTCAAATGGAGAAGGTCAAAGCTTCACCACACAGTCCTGTAATGTTCCCCAAGGGCTCATGAATGAGGCAGACTGGGACAGCAGTCCAGTTGGTGAGAGGGGAGTTCAGTGCAGTGCAAGTGGATTGCCTAAAACACACAATAAAGGAGGCTTAGGGTTGCACCAGCAAGTGAAACTCCAGCAGAAGCAACTGCTTCTGTCCACCCATCACTGCTGACCTCGTCCCCTTCACCTTGACTGCAGAGATCCAGCTTTGCCTCCTAAAAACAAAGACAAAGAGCAGTGCTGTAACATGGCCACCATTTACACTCCCCTGCAAACACAAACAGTGACTGACCTTCTCAGGGGAGCCCCCTCACACAGGATGGGGCACTCTGCCATGGATTTAATCCATCTGCATCTGAAACAAAGTCAGGACAAGAGTCAAAGTGGAGAACTCAACAGCTCCAGACACTTTGTGTCACCCTCTCTCTTTTTACTCCTGAGGGGTCCATCCCACTGGGGCCCTCTCCTCTAAGGTAACTTTAAATTGCCTCCTGGGACTGAAAAGGTTTTTCCCCTTCTCCCAACCACCAGCCCCAACATTCAGCTTTTGGAATACGAGCAGACAAAATCCCTCCTCGACAGAAATGAACGTGTTGGCTCCATGGATTTGGAGACGTTCTCTCAGTGCTGCCATATCCAAACTCCAGCTGTGCACCTCCTCACACTACCTGGGACCACAGAACAGAAAATGTGACTATTCCCCTCCAGAAGAGTCACCCCCAGAGCTCCTCTGCACCCCTGACCCGGCTCCCCCTCAGATCTCCCCCCACTCCAGAGACTGCCCAGAGTGAACCCAGCAAAAGGAAAAGGGACACACTGAGCACAGCACTCACCTCTGGGCCACCTGCCCAAGGGCCAACTCACCCCCTCCCTCTATTCCTTGGCACACCTGGGGCAGCAGCAGCTCCTGCAAAGAAACAAAAAAGGAAAAATTATGCTGAGTTACTATGAAACAGCAACCTCCCTGCTCTGACTGAAGCACAGCACAAGTGAACCTTAATGTTGCACCCATCTACCCTCCTCTGGCATCCTGGGCCAGCACATCTGCCAAAGGGACCACCTAAAATAAAATAAAACAGACCAGTGAATGCTTAGAGTTGCACCAGCAAGTGAAACTCCAGCAGAAGCAACTGCTTCTGTCCACCCATCACTGCTCACTTCGTCCACTTCACCTTGACTGCAGAGATCCAGCCTTCCTTTCTAAAAACAAAGACAAAGAGCAGGGCTGTAACACGGCCACCATTTACACTCCCCTGCAAACACAAACAGTGACTGACCTTCTCAGGGGAGCCCCCTCACCCGGGATGGGGCACTCTGCCATGGATTGAATCCATCTGCACCTGAAACAAAGTCAGGACAAGAGTCAAAGTGCTGCAGGAGAACTCGACAGCTCCAGACACTTTGTGCCAATCCAGGGATACCCTCTACAGCCCAACTACACCCCACATGACAAATTTCAAGTCCTCAGGACTTGTCCCATTCCCCCTACACCCAGACTGAGCAACAAGGCAGAGCAGCTCCAGGCCAAACACACCAACACCCGTGACACAGGACAGGACAAAAGGGGGGACACAACAGGGACAGAAATATCTCAGCAAGAAGAATGACCCTGAGGACCGAGAGAACTCGCAATGAGATGACCGAGGTAAGACCCATGGGGAGCTGACCAGGCTCAGAGAACCCTGCAGGAAGAAGATGCCAACGGGATCACTGATCCCAAGAAATGCAGAGATGGATGCCCGAGAATCCTAAGGTCAGAATCCTGTACCTGTCTCTGCATTCTGACAAGACCTAATCCACCTGAATGGATCACAGCAGTGCACAGCTGTGGATACAGCTCAGAACAAGACCTGGAAAGGCATCAGCCTGGACACTTGTGAAGAGAGACGGATTCTGAGGAGCCTCTGAGCTCCCGAGTCAAGGGTTTGATGCCTGGCCTGGTATCAGCACCAGGAATAGGAAGATGTTAAGAACGATGCCTGGGGTCTCCAAAAGACCCCTTGAAGGGTTAAGGCAAAAGACACACAAAACAAAACACACAAAAGGCACGGAGTGAACAACAGACAAGTGACACGACGTGCCCTGGGGCTGCTCTGCCCTGCACACCTCAGCACTGTGACACCTTCCCTCTATGTGCCCTAAAGGGGTCACATCTTGGACATCTCCATCTCCAAACCTGACCCAAAAATCCATCCTGGTGACCCCTGACCCCACACCCCACTTTCATCCCCTCTGTGGCTTTTAGCCCTTCACTTATCTCTGGGATGTTCAGGGATGAGAATCCACATCAGGTGCCAAGGAAGGCTGTCTCTGCCTCAGGGAAATTCCTGCTGTCACCGGGCTGTTGTCTCCTAGTCAGGTACCATGAAGAAAACCAAACATCCAGGGATGATCTCAGCAGGGCTGTTGGCTGGTCAGTGAGGACATCTCAGTGTGATACAACTGGACCACCTGAAACACACAAACAATAATGGAGGCTTAGAGTTGCACCAGAAACACCACCACCCTGACCACACAAATATATCAATTTTAGGAATTGCAAACAAAAGTCCAGCAAAAAAAAAGCCAACTCTTATTACTCGTAGTCCATTTTCCAAATATAATAAAAATAACCCCATGTCCATTCCCTTCAAAAAACCTCCAAAATACACACCCAGAACCCCCCCAATTTAAAGACCTGCCTCTAACCAAATAAGAACCATAAACCCCACGTCTTTTAAACTATAAATTCATTAAGCTAACACATCAAAACCACAGAATTTTAAATCCTTAGTCCACACTAATACACCAATCCCATCACTGTATACAAAATCAAAACCTATTTTCTATTTCTACTAACAAAACAAGAAAGTCACAACTTTTAACTGCAATAAAACCTAAAAACACCTAATTAGAAGTAAAATTATCCCGTTATAACTAACTCAAAACCCCAAACACTCCAAAACAAGTACTTGAAGTGCCAAAAACCATCAAATAGTTAAAATAACTCCTTCAAAAATGCCTTCTGTACCTTTCAGATTGATTTGGAGAGCAAAGCAAGGAAAGAAAAAGCACACAGCTTGTTTTAAGAGAACAGTGGTCACTCCTCTGCATTCCCTCTCTCCAGTGTATTCAGCTGAGGCACAGACAGACTGCAGCACACAGATCTGATGGCTCTTTGTTAGTTGTTAGTTTTAGGGCAGAGAAGTTCCCTGCACTGATTTTTTTTCCCTTTTTCTCCAGGCTCATTAAACCTGCTGCAGACTGAAAAACCCAGAGAAGCACCGAGAGCTGCACCTGCAGCCACAGGGCCTGGACCTCAGCATTTTATCAATGCTGGAAGAGCTGACAAGAGACCAAAGGAGCTACAACCCACAGCAAGGACATTCTGAATTTACCATCTCGCCACAGAATAACAGAAAGTTTTATTATTTTATGTCATTCACTCTTTATGCTTGTGAGCACTTTGTTAAATAAATAGTTTTTCCGATTTTTCTCCAAAGAAGTTCTTTCCCAAACCAATTTAAAAGAAAGACCATTTTAGTTTACTCTCTAAAAAAAAAAATCCATCCAAAAGTTTCCTCTCAGGTTTACCCGAAACCACAACAACAAACAATTCAATCCATAGAAATAAAAGTAGCACAAATATACTTAAATTAACAGCACCAAAAACAATTATTCCTAACTCAATGAACTCTTAATTCCTCAAAACCATCAAAACAAACAAACCACCTATAAATACACACAAAACCAAAAGATCCATTAGACTACAAACAATATCTCCTAAATTATCCAAAACTATAAAATGTATACTGTAGTCAAGCATGCTAAATAAACAAACCCCTATAACACAATAAAAAATCATTTAATTGTAAATATTAAGAAACCCTAAAAAATTAACTACATCACACCGTCTCAAACCCACTAAAACAAACACTAGATGCTCCCTATGATAAAAGCCACCACTAAATAAATAAAAACCTCCCCTATACCTCACACCACAGCCAATTACACCACTGTAAACCTTAGACAATAAACCCTGGAAAAACACAATATCCCCCCCAAAAACAATTCAACAACAAAACTCAGTTCAAAAATACTCTGACCAATGGGAACTGTGAAACCAAACATGAAATAAATACACAACATATCCCTCATCATACACCGCCTACAAACAGAATAAAGCCACACAATAAATCACTAAAAACCACCAAACAGAACAAAACAGGTCTACCCAACCTGAATCCCTCCATACAACACACAAAACCCCAATAACACATTTCAGAAGTCTCTCAAAAAAGCTACTTAAATTAGTTCTACCTCAAATACAAACAAACCCATCCATAAAGTTACCTTTGCCCAAAAACCAAATTATATATAACAAATAATACCAAAAAAGTCACACAAAACACTACACACCACCTAAGAACACAATATTGAATAAAAATTACATAAAAGTACTATTATTCATTAAAATTCCAAGAGAAAAGAAAACTCCTCCAATTTAAACACAGACAACAACAGAAGAGGAGTTTCTTCAATCAATTTGAACTCCTTTTGTCTCCATAACTCCTTTTTCTTCTGGGAGCACCGGGGAGGGTTTATTAAGATGAAGCCGAAAAGGAAAAAAAAGTCCCCTCTATAAACCCACACTGGCTTACCTTCTGCTGTTGCTCAGTGTAAAGGTTTGATCCCCATCGCCTCCCAAGCAACACTCCAAACCCACGTGCTCCCCATGAACCACAGCCGGGACCTCAGCGTGAGCTCCTCACTCCCCACGGCTGGATACCAAAATGAGCTGGGGCTTCCCTCTTAACCTGGAACCGCCCCATCATTATCCATCACAGCTCCACCTGGGGCTGCTCTCTCCCCTCCCCATCCTGTGGCATCTCTCACCTGCAGCTGCTGCCACTCCGAGGGTGAGGACAGAGAGGACTTGCTGTTCATTCCCGGGACGGTTCATTGTCTGCACCTGACACGATGGGGCACCGGGCTTCCCTTGCTGTGGATAAAGACTCCTCTTCTCCTGCAGGTGCCCGAGGCTGAAACGGGGATTCCTCCTCCTAAATTCTGTACGTGTGAAGTACATAATTCCCAAGGAAATTCCTCAGCAATCGTTACCCTTCATTTACAAATATTCCTTTGGAATCACTCCTGACTTGTCTTTCTGTGGAAGCGTTTCAAACGTTCATTGGAGAGTTCAGGAGCCGAGTTGGCTTGTTTATGACTTGGCTGACAAGCCCAGACAAAACCCAAACCCGGCCCTGCCCGGCCCCGCCCTCGGCTCTGCCCGACCCCGCCCCCGGCCCTGCCCGGCCCCGCCCCCCGCCCCGCCCCAGCCCCAGATGGACGCGGGGCCATCACCCGCGGCCCCGCCCTTCTCCCTGGGCCGGCCCCGCCCCTCACAGCTCAGCCGAGCCGGGTCCGAGGGGAGGGGAAAGATTCTGGTACAATTTCAAAACGCAGTGGGAAAAATAAATCTATGGAACAGCTCATTTCCTCTCCCAGATTGGCTTCTGTGTGATCGCCTGTGACTCCAACTGCTCCGATGGGATTTTCAGCCTGTGGAGCTGCAATGACCTGCCAGAGTCTGAGCACCACAGGAAATAATGGGAGAACTCCCTGGATCAGACAGTGGAGCCCCTCAGTATTGTCCCCAAGGCCCAGCAGTGCCCAGCACCTCTGACTGGAATTTGAGGGGTTCCAGCACAGCCCCCGGCACATCCCCCTGCTTCTCCAAGCCCCATTTAACCAGAATGATTTTTTGGGGGTAGAAGCACCCAAAGCCAGTTCATTCACCCAAGGAACTGACCTTAATCACTTTTGGGGGATCTCTCTTTTCTTCCTCACCAAACTCCCACTGTCAAAACCCACCCTGAGGCTCAGCTCCCCATTCCCTCAGTCTCTCCAAGGAACTCGGCTTGGATTTCCCAATCCAACAAGGCAGAAATTATATCCTAATTTGCAGTAAGTGCTTAAGAAATAATTGAAAGACATGAAAGGAATGAAGAGAAATTGAACAAGAGCTGCCAGCTCCAAGGGCCATCCAAGGGTTGCTAAAACCCCTTACCAATAATTTTAATTAACCAACTCAGAGCAATTAACACCACACTGAGAGAGTATGATTCTTTTCAATTGAGTCATAGATTAATATTGCAGAATGTAAAAACCTTTCTAAACCCAGAAACTCTTTTAAGAGATATACAGGGCACAGCTGCAGACAGAGTCTGGTGACTCAGGGGAAAAACCCCAAAGTTTTCAGTCTTTAGCATCTTCCACAATGTCACCGTTGACAGCAAACATGGCTTCAGCCTCAGCAAGACAGACTCAGAGATTTTGCACATCCTGGTCTCGCCTCAGGCTTTCAGCAGGTCCAGTCTGCAAGGAGAGAGAAGAAAATGGGTCAGAATGGACAGCCTACCTCCAGAAAACCAGCATCATCCATAAAGCATTAACTAGAGCTGGAAGAATTTCCCCAAAGGTCCATTTCCCTGCAGACTGAGGGCTCCAGGTTGAAGCACAGGCTGCACCTGCCAAGGGCAGACTTTGGGAACCCCAGAAGTAAAAGCTGCTCGATATTTCAATACAAATTGACAGCAAAAACATTAAGTCCATTTGCACAAAAGGCAGAAGAGACGTGACTCAAAGTTAAGTCAAGATCTGGAGAAGTGAATCACAACTAACTAGAAACAACCTGTCAAATTATTGAGACACAAATGGGAACCTGATGCTGTGCTGGATAAACACAAAATGCTAATCACCATGAAAATTGAAGGAAAAGTTGCTGAAGATTTTCCATAACACAAGACAACAATTACATGAAGCAGTCCAGTATGTGTTACAATGCACTGAAATGCTCTGGGTGAAATCATCTGTTCCGCAGAAACTGCTGAAGCTTATTAAGATTTCACAGAGATGATTTAAAAAAAATGATATCAGTTTAAATCTCACCCTTTGCAGCACCTCTTGCAAGACAGCTCAACTTTCAAGAGTTAATGGTTCCTCATGAATAAGAGCTTGCTTTTCCAGGGTTCCTAGAATAGAGCCCAGATGCCACCGTTGAGATCCTGAAGCCAAAAATACAAATACAGCACTCCTTCAGAACCCTGAGGGACAGCCATGGATTCTGGGGCTACAGGAAACAGTGAAAAATGGCACCAAGAACAGTGCAGTGCTGGCTGGGACAAGCAGCATTACTTTCTCTGAGAAAATGCCATTCTGCAGCCAGTTCAGTGCTTTAGAGGATTTTACTGCCATAGAAAAAAAAAAAAAAAAAAAAAAAAAAAAAAAAAAAAAAAAAAAAAGTATTATAGCTGGGGAATGAAGGAAAAAATCCCCAAACCACTGTCCAGAGTACGAGGGTGAGCATCCACAACAGCACAGCAAAATAAATGAGAACTTCAGAAAATAACAGAGACATTAAATCCAGTTCAGATGAACGACCATCCTCCATTAGAACAATGCACTCACCAAAGAACTCTGGCATGGAGCCTTAATTCAGGATCAGTTACTGAAGAATATCTGAAGACCACTTTTAAGTGCTGTACACCAAACTAAACCCAACTCCACTTCCATTTTCTAGACAGATCCTCAGACAGCTGAGTGAGAGGCTCAAGCACACACTCAGTTGTCAGATTTGCCTTTGCCCACCTCAGCAAGGACAGAGCAGACGTGGCCAGTGCAGGTCAGACCCACCCCAAGCCCTGCCTGAGCCCCTCTGGCCCCCCTTCCCCCTGCTAAGGCTGACCCCAACAGGCTCCAGCCAGGCCCTTTAGGAGTTTGCTTTGTGCACTCTCCTGATCAAATAGGAGGGAACCCATCTGTGCCCTGGGCTCGGTGAGATTTTCCTGGACAAAATGCAATTTCTCATACAAAAGGCAGTTTTGTTTGTTTTTTTTCCAGGATTTGCCTTACACAGGTGATGTTCCTCACAACTCAGCACTACGATGCCAACAGCAGCAATACAGAAAACCCCTCTGGGACAGAGCAGCAGAAAAACCCACCTCCAGACTCACCAGAGAGATGACAGGAGCGCCCTCCCTGCGATGCCAAGTGGAGCTGGCAGGGTGACCCATGGACATTCTTCGTTCACCTTTCAACAGAGTCAATACGGAAACAGAACAAATCTCTCTCGGTGTCGAGATGCCTTCAGGTGCACCTGGAGATGCTCTGGGGTGTCCTGCAGCAGCCAGAGCAGAACAGGGTTTCTACTGTACTGTAAGTGAGAAATGCAATTGAATCAGAAGAAAATAAAAGGAAGCACCTCTCCCTGTGCTTTTTATATTTAAAAAAATCATGCATTAGAATTTTTTTAAGCATTCATTCTTGCTTTACACTGTGTAAATTACGAGCAATCAACTTCCAGCCTGAAATTGCAACAGCCCCTCAGGCTGACTGACCTCAGCCAGAACACCAGAATCACTGAACTGTGGAAGGGAAAGCTCATCCCATTCCAGCCCCACCCAGGGCACGGACACCTTCCACCAGATCCAGGGGCAGCCACAGCTTCTCTGGGGAACCTGTGCCAGGGTCCCGCCGCCCTCACAGGCAACAATTCCTTCCTGATATTTAATCTAAACCGGTCTCTGAGGCATAAACTGAAAAATCACAACTAATCCTTTATAGTAAATTAAAGACCATATACATTATGTATATTAGTATAAAATAGTATATAGTATAGTATATAGTATATAATATAGTATATTAGAATACATTCCAAGTAGTATTTTAAAATATATATTTATTATTATATATTACATATATATAATATATATAATATATATTATTATATATATTAATATATTTAGTAACACTGTGCTTATTACTTTTTTGCATATATTTAAACATTACAAATAAGAAACCTTCAAATAATCAGAGAATGAACTAGAAGAAC
Source organism: Zosterops lateralis (assembly GCF_965231275.1). Taxonomy (NCBI): domain Eukaryota; kingdom Metazoa; phylum Chordata; class Aves; order Passeriformes; family Zosteropidae; genus Zosterops; species Zosterops lateralis. Next base: position 18,689,939 of record NC_139774.1, on the reverse strand, counting down.
TAACCTAAACAAAAGAATAACAGCATTAAGAACACAAATAAAGAAATGAACACAGACTCTAAAATAATACGTTCTCTTAAAATTGTGCCAAAAAAGCCAAAGCACACATGAGAAAGATAAAGGTGAAAAAATGAATAAAACAAGACCCCCCCCCCACGGCCTGGAGACAACCACCACTAAAAACTGAGCTTGCCCAGAAAAGCATAAAGTAATTACTATTCCAAACGAAAATAACCAAGATCAAAAAATAAATATGTATGAAGAAAGTCTGTAAGACATTATGCATATGTAAAACCACAGAAAATAAGAAAGGGGGCAAATCCGGCCCGGAACTGCCCGTGGCTCGTTCGGTTCGGCTGAGGGGGGCGACGTTCGGGGACACTCGGCTGGGTTCGGCTGTTCGGCGATTTCCGTCAGCCGTTCGCTATTCTCGGCTGTTCGGGGAACCTCGGCTACTCTCGGCTGTTCGGGGAAACTCGGTGATTTCCGTCAGCCGTCGGCTCTTCTCGGCTGTTCGGCAACACTCGGCGATTTTCGTAACTCCCCGGCTCTTTCCAAATGCTAAGATCATTACGTCACTTTCGCCCCTCCCCGCCGCCATCTTTAGAAGGTCGAGCACTGTGAGCCGCGCCGCCATCTTGGTTGTGGCATGCGTAAGGAACTCATCGGTGTCTAAAACAGCCGCCTGACTAAATTCACTAAGCCGAACCCGGCTGCGGTGCGGCTGAACCCACAGCCCGTGTCCCTACACCTGGAAAGGCCACAGAAAATTGCTACAGGGCGGCGCCGTTGTCGGGATTTTTATGCAGGCTGTCAGATAAACACACATTAGGTCCTCTCCCTATCCCGCTCTTTTGGTCGCCATCTTTAGAAGGTCAAGCGCCGCCATCTTGGTTGTGGCATGCCCCCCGAATGTCCCCCTCGGCTGCTCGCACAGGCCCCTGACCACATCGCCTGCCCAAATACTTCCGTAGCGCTGCTCAGCCCCCATCCCGTGTCCGCACACCGGCGTACGCCGCGGAAAAATCGCTCCGGGGCGGCTCCGTGGTCCAGGTGGCACGCAGGGAGCCGGCTGCCACGTGTCCGGGGTCTTTGAACTTTTTTCTCGCCTTTTTGGCCGTGATCTTTCGGCGCTCGGGCGCCACGATTGCCCGTGAGCTCACAGCCCGGGGCTGCTACGGCGGAGAACTGCAGTACCGATTTTTATCCACGAGATGGCAGCATTGCCTTACAGATCACAGCCCGATGCCAGGCAGGGGGAGCTGCAGTACCGCTCTGTGTCCACACCGTGGCAGCGCTGCCGCACGGAGCGGAGGCAGAAAAGAACGTGGCCAAAATTCCATTCCAAACATCCCCGAAAATAAAGGCCCCAAAAGACCCACAACCGCAACAACTACGAGAATCCCACCATATACTAAGCCAAAACCAAAAACGTCTTCATTTTAGGCTATATTTAAATATTCTTTCTATTTCTTATTATGATATTTCAATTATATCATGTATTTAACTACTATAATTTACCTATTTATATTACCTACATATTTCTATTATTATAATTTACCTATTATATCATGCACATTATATTAGGTATACATAACATATTATAATATATGGTACATGTAATAATATATAGTGTATCTATTGATATTATCTTTCATATTTTATAGTTCTCTTGTAACTTATATTTTCCTCTTTTTTTTTGTATTTGTGGTTTTTTTTTTTTTACTTACTTCTTGATATTTTAAACAATATTTTAAACAATATGAATTGATTAACCTAAGACACCACAACCACAGTTAATTAGAATTGAATGACCCTGGTTTTCTAAGGGGTAAATATTTAATCTTTATTAAAATAATAAAAATAAATAATAATAAAAATGATTTTAAAATATTAATATAAAATAATAAAATAATTTCCCCATTCTGCCTGCTTTTTGAGGGGGGTTGTTTGCAGGGGGCTTTGTTTTGGGTTTTTTTTTTGTTTGCTTAGCTTTAGATTTCTTGGCTAATAAACAAGGCAGTTCAGAGAGTTACAAATTAAAATGTCTACTTAGTTTTATTGCTGTCTCTGAAATACACCTTGACATCAAGTTACTGCTGGCAATACTGTGCATGGGGAAAATGAGACCTAAAAGAAAAAAAGGCACCACAGTGTTCACAGCTTTCTCCATTCAGGTTTTAATTCAGCAGAAAATACAGAGGTTTTTCACTAACTGCACTCTCAGTTATATCCAGACCTCCAATGGACATGGAGGTCATTTTTCAACTTCTTTCTTACCAACAGCCAAACTTCCACCTACACAGGGTAAGAAAGAGTATGGAAAAAAAAAATTTAAAAAAAAAAAAAAAACAACCACAAAAAACCCCCCCAAAAAACAAAACAAAACGAAAAAACAAACAACAAAAAAAATTAAAATACATAGAGGGAGAAATACAATAAACAAGTTAATGGTTTCTGTGTAGAAATCCACCAGAAGGGTGGTCAGTGTTCAGAGAATGGGAGTCTCCTGGAAAACAGAGAATGCTTGATCTTTATTCATGCTATCCTGTATCCTATTTCTATTAAAGCGTGGCACAAATGAATTTAGTGTTCTTTGATGTCAGTCTTTTCCTGGTTTTTCTCTCCTTTAGGGTCCAACTTCCACGTACTCCAGGTAAGAAATAGTATTTAAAAAAGGAACAAAGAAAACATGAAAAAATAAAAAATAAAAAAAATTGAATAAAATTAATAAAAAGTTCTTAAAAATTAAAAATACAATAAAAACATGGAAATAAAAATCTAAAAAAAAATCTAAAAGTAATATTAAAAAAAGTTAAAAATAAAAAATAAATATAAAATCTTTTCAAGAACACAAAACAACAGCTGGACTAGGATGAGGCCTCCCAGGGGCTTTGCTTCCTACTGGCTCCATCCTTTTCTGCCAACTACCTGCAACAGGAAAAACAACAGGGATAAAGTTTCAAACAGGATGTCCTTGGTTGAGGCACTTCAAAATAAGATTTTTTAACAAAAAAGTTGGACAAAAAAGAGAGTCTCAAAATCAAGAAGTAAGTCTCACAGCTATTAAAAAAAAAAAAAAAAAAAAGAAAGAAAAAGAAAAACGTGTCTCTGGTATGTATAACTTGCCAGTCTCTCATGTTTTCAGTCCTTACCATTGATTTTTACCAAGGAGAACTTGACAATTCCAGACACTTTGTGTCAATCTAGGAATACCCTCTACAGCCCAACTACACCCCACATGACAAATTTCAAGTCCCCAGGACTTGTCCCATTCCCCCTACACCCAGACTGAGCAACAAGGCAGAGCAGCTCCAGGCCAAACACACCAACACCCGTGACACAGGACAGGACAAAAGGGGGGACACAACAGGGACAGAAATATCTCGGCAAGAAAAATGACCCTGAGGACCGAGAGAACTCGCAATGAGATGACCGAGGTAAGACCCATGGGGAGCTGACCAGGCTCAGAGAACCCTGCAGGAAGAAGATGCCAATGGGATCACTGATCCCAAGAAATGCAGAGACGGATGCCTGAGAATCCTACGGTCAGAATCCTCCACTCAACTGTGCACTTTTAGAAGACCTAATCTGCCTGAATGGATGGTGGCAATGCACAGCTGTTGATACAGCTCAGAACAAGACCTGGAAAGGAACCAGTCTGGAAGGTTGTGAAGAGAGATGGATTCTGATGTGTGTCTGAGCACCTGAGTCAAAGTTCAATGATATCAGTGCCTGTCCAAGGAACAGGGAGATATTAAGAACGATGCCTGGGGTCTCCAAAAGACCCCTTGAAGGGTTAAGGCAAAAGACACACAAAACAAAACACACAACAGACACAGAGTGCATAACAGACAAGTGACACGACGTGCCCTGGGACTGCTCTGCCCTGCACACCTCAGCACTGTGAGACCTTCCCTTCACGTGCCCTAAAGGGGTCACAGCTTGGACATCCCCACCTCCAAACCTGACCCAAAAATCCCTCCCAGTGACTCCCAACCCATACCCCACTTTCACCCCCTCTGTGGCTTTTAGCCCTTCACTTATCACTGGGATTTCCAGGGATGAGAATCCACATCAGGGGCCAAGGAAGGCTGTCTCTGCCTCAGGGAAATTCCTGCTGTCTCTCATTCAGGTGCCGTAAAGAAAACCAAACATCCACGGATGATCTCAGCAGGGCTGTTGGGTGAGAGGATCTCAGTGTGCGACAAGTGACCACCTGAAACACACAAACAATAAGGGATGCTCAGAGTTGCACCAGAAACACCACTGCCCTGACCACACAAATATATCCATTTCAGAAAACAAAACACAAACAAAAGTCCATTAAAAAAAAGGCCAACTCTTATAACTCCTAGTCCATTTTCCAAATATAATAAAAATAACCCCATCTCCATTCTCCTCAAAAAACCTCTGAAATATACACCCAGAACACCCCCAACTGAAATACCTGCCTCTAACCACATAAAAAGTAGAAAACCTATATTCCTTGACCTATAGAAATTTATTAACCTAGTACGTCAAAACCACAGACTTTTAAATCCTTAGTCCACACATGTAGACCATATACACCAATCCCATCACTACATACCAAATCAAAGCCTATTATCTATTACTAACAGAACAAAAAAAGCCTCTACCTTTAACTGCAATAAAACTTCTAATTAAAAATAAAATAATTTCATTATAACTAAGCAAAAACTTCAAACAAACTTCCTCCAAAATAAATAATTTAAACACCAAAAACCCTCAAAAATTCAAAATAACTACTTCAAAAACGCCTTCAGTACCTTTCAGACTGATTTTGAGAGCAAAGCAAGGAAAGAAAAAGCATGCAGCCTGTTTTAAGAAAACAGTGTTCACTCCTGTGCATTCCCTGTCCAGTGTGTTCAGCCCAAGCACAGACAGACTGCAGCACACAGATCTCCTTTGCTCTTAGTTAGTTTTAGGGCAGAGAAGTTCCCTGCACTGAATATTTCCCCTTTTTCTTTGGGTTCATTAAACCTGCTGCAGACTGAAAAACCCAGAGAAGCACCGAGAGGTGCACCTGCAGCCACGGGGCCTGGACCTCAGCATTTTATCAACACCAGAACAGCGGATAAGAGACCAAAGGAGATGAGCTACAGCCACAGCAAGGACTTGCTGAATTTACCATCTCCCTTCAGGAAAACAAAGTGTTTTATTATTTTTTGTTATTTATTCTTTATGCTTATGACCACTTTGTTTGTTAAATAAATAGTTTTTTCCATTTCTTCCTAAAGAAATTCTTTCACAAACCAATTTAAAAGAGAGACCATTTTGGTTTACTCTCTAAAAAAAACCCTATTCAAAAGTTTCCTCTCAGGTTTACCCTAAACCACAACAACAAACAAATCAATCCACAAGAATAAAAACAGCACAAATATACTTCAATTAACAGTACCAAAACCAATTATTCCTAACTCAATGAACCCATAATACCTCAGAACCACCAAAACAAACAGACCACCTATAAATACACACAAAACCAAAAGATCCATTTGGCTACAAACAATATCCCCTAAATTATCCAAAACTATAAAACATACACTGTAGTCAAGCATGCTAAATAAACAAATCCCATAAAACAATAATCTAATTATAAATATTAAGAAACCCTAAAAAATTAACTACATCACACTGACTCAAACCCACTAAAACAAACACAACACCATTGCCATGATTAAAGCCACCGCTAAATAAATAAAAACCTCCCCTATACCTCACACCACAGCCAATTACACCACTGTAAACCTTAGAAAACAAACTCTTGAAAAACACAATATCCCCCAAAAACAACTCAGTAACAAAACTCAGTTCAAAAATACTCTGACCATGTGAGCTATGAAACCAAACATGAAATAAATACACCACATATCCGTCATCACACCACCTACAAAGAGAATAAAGCTACACAATAAATCATTAAAAACCACCAAACAGAAAAAAAACCAGCTCTACCCAACCTGAATCCCTCCATACAACACACAAAACCCCAATAACACATTTCAGAAGTCTCTTTAAAAAAGCTACTTAAATTAGTTCTACCTCAAATACAAACAAACTCACACATGAGGTTACCTTCACTCAAAACCCAAATTACTCACAATAAATAATACCAAAAAAGACAGACAAAACACGACACACCACCTAAGAACCTCATATTGAAAAGAAGCCACATAGAAGGGCCACTATTAATTAAAATGTCAGCTGAAAAGAAAATCTCGCCACTTTAAACACGGATAACAACAGAAAAAAGGAGTTTCTTCCATCAATTTGAACTCCTTTTGTCTCCATAACTCCTTTTTCTTCTGGGAGCACCGGGGAGGAATTGGTGAGACGAAGTTGAAAAGGAAAAAAGTCCCCCCAATAAACCCGCACTGGGTTATTTACCTGTTTGGCACAAAGGTTTGTCCCTCGGCGCTTCCGGAGGAAATGCTCCAAATCCAAATGCTCTTGTAGTCTCCCCATGAATCACACCCAGAACCTCAGGATAAATTCCTCACTCCTCACAGCTCCATACTCAACTGAGCTGAGGCTCCCCTTTTAAACAGCCCCCGGCTGGAACCGCCCCATCATTATCCATCACAGCCCCACCTGTGCCTGCTCTGTCCCCCCTCACTGTTCCCAGCTCACACCCGGGGCTGCTCTCTCCCCTCCCCATCCTGTGGCATCTCTCACCTGCAGCTGCTGCCACTCCGAGGCTGAGGGCAGAGGGGACTTGCTGTTCATTCCCGGGACGGTTCATTGTCTGCACCTGACACGATGGGGCACCGGGCTTCCCTTGCTGTGGATAAGGACCCCTCTTCTCCTGCAGGTGCCCGAGGCTGGAACGGGGATTCCACCCCCGAAAGTCCGTATGCATGAGGTTCATAATTCCCAAGGAAATTCCCCAGAAATCGTTACCCTTCATTTACAAACATTCCTTTGGAATCACTCTTAACTTGTCCTTCTGTGGAAGCATTTTAAACATTCATTGGAGAGTTCAGGAGCCGAGTTGGCTTGTTTATGACTTGGCTGACAAGCCCAGACAAAACCCAAACACCGAGAACCCCGGCCCTGCCCGACCCCGCCCCCGCCCCGAGCCCGCCCAGCGCCCGCCCTGCCCGAGATGGGGGCGGGACCATCGCCCGCGGCCCCGCCCTTCTCCCTGGGCCGGCCCCGCCCCTCACAGCTCAGCCGAGCCGGGTCCGAGGGGAGAGGAGAGATCCTGGTATCATTTCAAAACGCATTGGGAAAAATAAAGATACCGATTACATGAAGCAGTCCAGTATGTGTTACAATGTTCTGAAATGCTCTGGGTGAAATCATCTGTTCCGCAGAAACTGTTTAAGCATATTAAGGTTTCACAGAGATGATTACAAAAAAAAGATATCTCACCCTTTGCAGCACCTCTTGCAAGACAGCTCGACTGTCAAGAGTTAATGGGTCCTCACGAATAAGAACTTGCTTTTCCAGGGTTCCTAGAATACAGCCCAGATGCCACAGTTTAGATCCTGAAGCGAAAAATCCAAATACAGCACTCCTTCAGAACCCTGAGGGACAGCCACGGATTCTGGGGCTACAGGAAACAGTGAAAAATTGCACCAAGAACAGTGCAGTGCTGGCTGGGAGAAGCAGCATTACTTTGTCCGATAAAATGCCATTATGCAGCCAGTTTAGTGCTTTAGAGAATTTTACTGCCATGGGGAAAAAAACAGGGAAAAAAAAATTGAACCAAAAATAGTGCATTGAAACAAGCAAAATTGTGAAAAGATGCAATAAATATGAAAAACATAGTTACTTCTAATAAAAGCAAAAAATAACAAAAAATGCAAAAAACGCGGTTTTATTTCTGATCCTTTAAACGCTGCTTTAAATCCAGAAACTACAGAAGCGCTTCTCGCTGGCCCCTGCTAGCTACAGCCGGTCCTCCTGCACCGCACCAGGCCCCGCACCAGGCCTCCGGCCGCCCTGGGTACGGCTGGCGCCACTGCCCCAGGACACCGCCGGCCCCCAGACACTGGCGCAGGCGGACGCGGGAGTCGCGTCCGTGCTCACCCTCGCTCCCCGGGCCGGCAGCTGCGGACATCCCGTCCCGGCGCAGCGGCGCTCCTCCCGCCCTCCCTCCCGGCCGACCGACCGCGCAGCTCCAAACGCCGCTCCCCGTCTCCTCAGGCTGCTATTTATGCCCCAGGGCCGGCCAGCTCAGCCAATCACAAGCGGACGCAGCGCCGGCCCCGCCAATCCCTGTTGAGGAAGCGCCGGCCAGGTGAGCCCAACCAATCACAAGCGGAGGCAGCGCCGGCCCCGCCAATCCCAGCTCGGCTCCGCGAGCCCCCCCCTGCTGTCCCCTCACGGCCCCGCTCCCGCCAGGGCCGGCGGATCGGGGCCGGGGGGTTCGGGGCCCGGGCTGAGGGCAGGGCGGCGTTGCGGTCGCGATCGGGACCGGGAGCGCTGCGGGCGGCAGGAGCCGCTCCTGCTCCGCCCGCAGCCGGCGCTGCGCCGGCGTCCTGCCGGGGCTCCGGGCACGAGAGGACGGCGACGGCGATTTCCCTGGTGCCGGCAGGGCCGGGCCGGGCCGCGGGGAACCCCCGTGCCGGCCCCGGGACCCCCCCAAATCCTGCCGCTCCCCGTGGTGCCAGGGAATCTGTTTCCAGCATAGGCAGAAAAATCTTTACGAGAAACCTCAAAACTCGGGGACACGGGGTCTGACGGGAGAGCGGAGATTCTGGTATAATTTCAAAACGCATTGCGAAAAATAAATCTATGGAACAGCTCATTTCCTCTCTATGGGAACCTCAGAAGTAAAAGCTGCTCGGCTAATTCCATAAAGCATTCCAAAATCAGGGTCCTGGGGAGCGACGTTCGGGGCAACTCGGCTGGCTTCGGCTCTTCGGGGAAACTCGGCGCTTTCCCTCAGCCGTCGGCTCTTCTCGGCTGTTCGGCAACACTCGGTCGTTCTCGTCACCCCCCCGGCTCTTTTCGGTTGCGAGAAGCATTACGTCACTTTCGCCCCTCCCTGCCGCCATCTTAGTTGTGGCTGAAGCCAATTCTGGTCGAGACGCCATCTTGGTTGTGGCACCCCCTTAAGGCCCCCGTCGGTGTTTAACATAGACGCCTGACTAAATCCACTAACCTTAACCCGGCTGCTGCGCGGCTGAATCCACAGCCCGTGTCCCTACATCTGAAGAAAGCACAGAAAATTTCCCCCGGGCGGCGCCGTGGTCGGGGTTTTGTGCAGGCAGTCAACTAGACACACATAGGGGCCTCTCATTTTCCCGCCCTTTTCGCCGTTATCTTTAGAAGGTCAAGCGCCCCGAGCCGCGCCGCCATCTTGGTTGTGGCACCCCCCCCAAATGTCCCCCTCGGCTGCTCGCACAGGCCCCTGACCACATCGCCTGCCCGAACACTGCCGTGGCGCCGCTCAGCCCCCATCCCGTGCCCGCGCACCTGCGTACGCCGCGGAAAAATCGCTCCCGGGCGTCTCCGTGGTCCAGGTCGCGCGCAGGGAGCCGGCTGCCACGCGCCCGGGGTCCTCGCATTTTTTCCCACCTTTTTGGCCGTGAACGTTCGGCGCTCGGGCGGCAGCACTGCCCGTGAGCTCACAGCTCGGGGCTGCTGCGGGCCCGCGGGGACGGGCACGGCGGAGCGTTGCAGTATCGCTTTTTATCCACAGGATGGCAGCATTGCCTTACAGATCATAGCCCGGGGCTGCTATACGCCTCGGGTGTGGAGAGCTGCAGTACCGCTCTGTGTCCACACGGTGGCAGCGCCGCCGTAGGGAGCGGAGACAGAAAAGAACGTGGCCAAAATTCCCCTTCCAAACATCCCCGAAAATAAAGGCCCCAAAAGACCCCCAACCACAACAACTACGAGAACCCCGCCATCAACCAAGCCAAAACCAAAAAAGCCTTCATTTTAGGCTATATTTAAATATTTCTTCTATTTCTTATTTTGATATTTCTATTAATCATTACAATTTATCTATGATATGTACATTATAGTAGGTATATTTTACATATTATAATATAGGGAACATGTAAAAATATAGAGTGGATTTATTGATATTACTTTTCATATTTTATAGTTCTCTTTTTCTTGCTTATATATATATATATATATATTTTTTTGTGTGTGTTTTCTTCTTGATATTTTAAACTTATGTATTCATTAACCTAACAGATCAGAACCACAGTTAATTAGAATTGAATGACCGTGGTTTTCTAAGGGGTAAATATTTAATCTTTATTAAAATATTATGGGCACATTTTCTCTTTCTGCGTGCTTTGGGGGAGGGGGGGGTTGTTTGTGGGGGGGTTTTTTTTTTGTTTTTTTTGGTTTTTTTTTTTCTGAATTTTGGATTTCTTGGCTAATAAACAAGGGGGTTCGGAGAGTTACAAAATAAAATGTCCGCACAGTTTTATCGCTGCCTCTGAAATACACCTCGGCATTGACTCACTGCTGGCAATACTGTGCACGGGGAGAAGGAGACCTGTTTAGGGTTTGAAAGGAAAAGAAAGGCACCACGGTGTTCACAGCCTTCTCCGTTCAGGTTTTTTAATTCAGCAGAAAATACAGAGGAGTTTTGCTAACTGCGCTCTTGATTATATCCAGACGTCCAGCGGAGAGGGAGGTCATTTCTCAACTCCTTCCTTGCCCACAGCCAATTTTCCACGTGCTCAGGGGAAAAAAAGAGTAGGATAAAAAAAAACGGAATAAAGAAAACATGAAAAAAAAATTAATATAAAACAAATAAAATAAAAGTTGAAAAAAAAACCTCAAAAGACTAAAAAAGAAATAAAATTTAAAATAAATTAAAAATATAATAAATTGTTTAAAATAAAAAATATCATGAAAGTAAAATCTAAAATATCCATAAATTGAAAAATGAAAAAATTGAGTAATTAGGATTTTAAATAGTAATAAAGAAAAATAAAAACTAAAAAGTAAATAACAGAACAAAAATATAAAAATAAAAGAAATAAACCCAAATCATTTTAAAAATACAAAACAAAAAAAAACCCCATGAAAACATTAACCACAATACAATATTTAACATAAAAAATACAAAAATCAAAAAGTAAAAAGGAAAATAATAATTAAAATAAAATATGAAACTAAATAAACACAGCTTTCCCCTTTATGCCACTGACTACCACAGCTCTGGGAGCATCCTGGATTATGCAGGGATAGGGAAAACAAACCCAGTGCCTCCCAGAAAATAAGGTTTTCTAGACAAATCCCAGTTTTGCTTGGAAACAAATTCTGTTTTATCGGGAAGTTCACTTTGGATGAACATCCACATGTGCCAAGGCAGGAAAGAACCACCCCCTTGTGTCCAAGGAACAGCAACTAGGCCAGGATTTAAGTTTTAATGGAACTTATATAATAAAAAACGCACCTAATTGAACTTCACAAAGAGACGAATCACGGCAATTAAACACTTAACGAGTTTTCCTGGGAATTCCCAGAATTCTGCGGATACGGCGCTGAACAATTCCGGATTTACCAACATTAATTGGGTAAATTTCCTTGGAAATGTCCCCTAAGAAGTAGCAAAATTCCAACTTGGATGGAAAATAGGAAAAAATAAATGCTGCCTTACTAAAATCAGAGAGAGGCTAAACATCAAATAAAAGGAAGGAATAATATCTAACTCCCAGCTTGCCTGCAAAACAAGCCCGGAAATTTCTAACGCTGAAAACTTTTGGAACGGTCAGGAAGTCGGTGGAAGCCCATGGAATGAGGATTTCAAATCTGCTTCCTCTGCTCTGATTTTCAAGGGAAGAGGGAGTTAAACATGCCTGTTTACTCCTATTCGAAAAAGGATCTCTCATTTATGGGAGTAACAATCCAAAGGAACTCCAATTTTACTTGGATTTGACAGCTGAAACTCTCAGCAGAGTTGCGAAGTTTCAGCGGAACAAAAGAGCCACAATTTCTGGAAAAACAAAATGCAACTCAGCAAAAGACAGCAATTCCATTGACAAATGCATGGAGGAGGAGGAGGAGGAGGATGACACCAGGAACACAAACCAGCTGAAAGCAACGATTTATTGGAAAGGGCTGGAAATCAAATGGACAGTCTCTGGTCATGCTCAGGCATTTCTCCAGGAGTCAGAGAGAAAAGTGGGAACCCTGCACTGGGATAAGGCCTTCCTGTGGCTTCACTTCCTACTGGCTCTCTCCTTTTTTGCCAACTACCTGCAAGAGGAAAAACAGCAGGAATAAAGTTTCAAACAGGAGGTCCTTGGTTCAGGCAGACTGAAGTGCAGCTCCCAGGGAGCGAGTCCAGGCTGGGCCCAGGGGAGCTCCGGGAATCTGGGATTGCCCGTGGAATTAAAGGGCTGGAAAAGCAGGACCCACCTGCTGGGTTTAGTGCTGGGACACAGCAAGGCCTCGGCTCAGGGGCAGCAGTTAGAGCCGGGACCGCAGGAGAACGCCCCAAAGCCGGGTTAAACATCCTGCGTGACATGCAGCACGCTCCAGGAGAAACTCGGGTGGGAGAAGCCCCCGGATGCTCCACGTTCCTTGCCTTTAGCTGCTTTGCCTCCCTCAGAATGCTGACCTCGCCGTGCAGCTCCTACAAAATAGGAGGACCTATGGGAATCATTCACTGGTGGATCTCTAGTTATTAAGAAACAAAATGTGTCCAAGCTCTACTGCAAAGCAGCAGCTCCGAGGAGACACAGGGATTTATTCCAGAGGGGACACAAGTACTTCACAGCTTTTAATACATAAATGAATAGGAGCAGAAATTTTGCGTTTATTTTAGGTCTGATGATGTCCACAGTTGCACAAGCATGGAGGGGCCGTAATCACATTCCTATGTTATTTAGGATATTTTGAATGGCAATATATAACAAACCAATATGTCTCATAATCTGCTATTCAAAGGAAACTAATCATAAGCCGATAACGTGCAGTTTGGGGTCTATCTGTAATTTACCACACTTTTGGTTAAATTACAGCTCCTGACTGTAAAACCCCTGAGAAATCACAATTTTAATCAATTACACCTCAAAATAAAAGAATTGTGATACATAATGGCATTAAAAATTATATTCTTGCATATATAACGCAGACCTTTATCAAATACCAAAAGGTATAGAAAATCTATTTGGTAATTGCTTTGATGTCTCCTGTGAATACAGCAAATTACAAGACCCTCCTGTCGCTAAAATAAGATTTGAATGTATCCACTTTCTGGAGTGTATATTGGACAAGAACAAATATTTGCAAAGGTCCGGTTTCACTTCGAACTTCTTCCAAGCAGTTGTCTCCTGCCTGATGCAGATATTTTAGTATTTTGTTGATGGATTATGATATGGATTAAGACAACAGCACACTTCTTGGTCTTTTCAGCTACGTACTGAAAAATTACCTACACAAGAAATGAAAAGCCTTACCCGAATGAATTTACCTCTCGGACAGAAGTTACAGCAATCATCTGCCTGCCTTTGACGACAGTAGCTTCTCTCTGAGAACTTCTGCCCAGTGTTGAAATGTTTCTGGTAGATCTTCAAGCATTCCCCATCTGAGGCTTTTCTCCTCCACAGAAATCCTGCAGAAAGGAAAGCTAAACCAGAAAAGTTGTTTGTAAGAGATTCAAACAAGTCACACCTAGATATATAACAGCAGGAGAAGGAAGCAAAAGTTTTGGGTGGGTGGTCTGACAAATATTGAAAAGAAACAAATTGTTTTTCTAACACAGTAGGCCCATGAAAGCAGAACTGGCTGAAGGACCCAGGGGTTTCTTACCAAGGCACAGCAAGGTGGTACTACCTGCCTAGAGAAAATTCATAATAATCCCCTAAAAATTACAGAAAAACAACATTTTCTTTAAAATAAAAATACAACCACACCATTAAATTATCACATTGGCAATATTCACAGGTTTTCAAGTATTACACTCGAGTTGACTTAATACATTTTTCGGAGCATGCACAAATAAATATTCAGAATTCCCAAGTACCTTTCCCTGCCTTGGCAGATTCTCCTCAGAAGCAGCCAGGACTTGGAGATACTGTAATTGCTAAGACACTTAAAAAAAAAAAAATTTGAATTCCAGCCTTTGACATCACTTTATCTGGCAGGAGGGCAGTAGGATTCCTATTTGCTCAAACAGGATTCAGCCCTTCCTGCTGAGATGCCCCCAGAAAGCTGGCTCAGAATCACCAGTGAAGGTCAGAGCTGTTGGTGAAGCTGTTTTCCACTGTGTTATCTGATTGCTTCAACATCATTTCCCCGTATTCACCAATTTCCCTCTTGTGCATGAAATCAATGCATCAATTTACTTCCTGACTCCCAAAGCTCATTCTGCTTTTCATTTAAAGAAAAAGAGAGTGAAAATCAATCCAAAATGGTTCCACAGCTGCTGAATTATTCTCTGCCTCGTGTCTTTACCGATGCTGAGGGGCACCATCATGCAGCTGCTTCTAGGAACTGGACTTCACCTCACCGAGTGGGTGGCGAGGGAGGCTCCGTCCGTCCCTGGATACGAACGCTGCGGGAAAAGGAAAGACCTCAGCGGCCCGGCCCCGGCCGAGCCCGGCAGCCCCCCCGGCCCTTCCTGCCCCGCTCCCCCTCAGAGGAGAGGGGCTGCGCGCCCCGGCCCACGGTCCCCTCCCTACCTGCAGCCGGGCTCGGCGGGCTCGGGCCGGGCTCGCCTCGGTTCGGCTCCACCCGGCGCGGTTCGGCCGCGCTCGGCCAAGCGGCGCTCGGCTCCGCTCGCTCCGCAGCCCCGGCCGCAGGCGAGGGCTCGGTGTGTGCGGCGGGAGCGGCGGGCGCGGAGCGGAGCGGGGCCGGCGGGCGCCGGAGCCGTCCGGAGGCCTCTCGGGCGGGCGCGACCCCGGGAGGGCGGCGGCATCTCGCCTCCGGCGGGCCGCACGACGGGCCGGTGTCCGCGGCACCGCCCGGCCGGGCTCCAGCGGGCCCGGGCTCTCCGCCTCAGCCGGGGGCACCGGGGACGGGCGGCGGCCGGCCGTGAGGAGCGAGGCGCTTTTGTCCCTCCCACACATCTCCAGCCTTCAGCTTGGGAGCTCTGGGCCCCTCCCTCATACACCGATTCTCCAATTGGTGGAGAGCCGCCGCAGTGACTGCTGCGCTGGCCTGAAGCTTGAGATCCCGCAGCCGCTGCTGCTGCTGCTGCTTCAGCCTTGCCGCGTGCACCGTGCAGCCCCATCTCCTCCTCCTCCTCCTCTTTCTCCCGATCCTCCTCCCTGGGATGTGGGCAGACCCAGAGGGTAAGTGGGAGCCCTGGCTCACCTCAACCGTTCTCATCCCCCGCCCCGTCACAGGACCCCACAAGTTCACTCAGGGGAGGCACGGCCAGGCCACTGGGCCGTATGGGGGAGCAGATAATTCCCAGCATCAGAGGGTGACCTCCCACCATGCACCAGCCAAGCATGCTTTGTCCCTGCCCACCCTCTCTCTTCCTGCCTCCAGCTCAGGACTTCTGTCCCACCAGCTCCAACACAGAGCCTTGGGCACACGGGTAGAAGAAACAAGAGTGGTGCCAAAAGAGGCCTTGAGGCTTGAGTTTGCCTGCAAGATGTCCTCCCCCTGCAGGGAGCCCATGGGTGCCAGGCAAATCTGAGATCCACAGGGTGCTGAGGGCCCCTTAGAGCAGCCCCTAATTTATTAGGGAGCTGCATCTGCTAAACGGTGTTTCAGGCACTGCTGTCACACAGAGATTTTTACCACAAGCCCGTGAGACTTTATGCTTCCAGGGCAGGCAGCATCAGCCACAGAAAGGCAGGATTGATCTCTGGGCTGGGCTGGTGTTCTGGCCCTATCAGGGAGCCCCAAGCCTGGACAAAAATGCTCTTTCCTATCAAGCATCCTCTATCCTGCGTACCATGTCCAGGTCTTTGGCAGACACAGGTCCTGGCACAGGTGCTTCTCCTGGGGGGAACCATCACCCCAAATAAGCAGCAAGGGTGCTGTTCTCGCAGTCAGACAGCAGCTCCAGCTGGGAGGGAGGGGATAAAATGGCTAAAATCTGCAGCAGACAACCATTGTTGAAAGTAAAACAGAGAATCAAAAAGAGCGTGAAGTCAAACAAGAAAGCAACTCTGAGGAGGGTGAAGAGCATAGAATCATAGAAGCACAGAATGATTTTGGGGTGAAAAGGACCTTTAAAGGCCATTCAGTCCAAGCCCTCTGCCATGGGCAGGGACACCTTCCCTGCTGAGAGCTCCAAAAAACCTGGCCTTGAACATTTCCAGGGATGGGGCTCCACCATACGTTTGGGTAACATATGGCAGTGTTTATCTATCCCTCACACAGAAAATTAATTTCTTACTATCTGATCTGAATCCCATGTTCCCCTGCCAGCACCTCCATTTGCCATTTCCCCTTTAGCACCTCCAGTCATCTCCTTCCTGCACCCTTTCCTGTCTCCATCCTCCCTCCTAGCAGAGTTGCAGGTTATCCAGTAGCTCCTGAGTGGCCTCTTTGCCAACATCGGGTCTGCTGAGGTGTCATGCGTGGCACTCGTAGGGGACATATGCATCTTACCAGTGCATCCTGCCCACTGGAGCATCTGCTTCCACTGGCCCCGGGCCAGCCAGGCTGCAGCTGAAGGTGATGGGGAAAAGATCACGTCCCAGTACAAAATCGGTTTGTGCAATATCATCCAATTTGTGCACGCCACAGTTCAGCAGACAGAAGAGCAGTGTGAGTAGAGGAAAGAGCCCTGCCAGAGCCCTCCTCCTCAGCAGGATGGCATCTGATGTCTCATCGGGTGCAAGAGCTCCTGAAACCCTGCAGCTGCTGGGGCATATGACTAGCAGGGTTGGGCAGGGCAGCAGACCAAAAATGCCCCTCAGAGCTCCTGCCATGTGGCACAAGGAACCCCTCTGCGTGTCAGAAAGCTGCCACCAAATTTCCTGGAACTGCAGGATTGACACAGCCAGAATCACGAAAGAGAAAACTGGGGGCAAATCTTTTGGAGGACAGAATTCTTTTTAAAGAAGCACCGCACACCAGTATCTACTCTATTCTTAAGAGGCTTCTGTAGGCTTGCAGGGTGTCTGGGGTCTCCTGAAGCATGGCGTGACCCCCTGCTGGCCATTGCACCCTGCTTTCCACTCCATCCCTGTATGTGCCATCAGCCAGACCCCAGTTCATGCCATCCATGTCCCACACACTCAGGGGACCTCTCCACTGGCTTTTCCCTTGACAGAGCCATTGCTGGTGCAGTTCTGTGCAGGTTCTGTGCTGCAGCCCAATACGACAAGGCAGGGCTTGCTGAATGTCAGTTGGGGTGGCAGAGACCTCGCTGATTTTGAGGTAGATAGACAGCACTGGGGGTCATGGCAGCCATCACAGGTGGCAGAGCTGATCAGCAAGAGCCTCAAGAAGCAGAGGTCAGAGTGCTCATGGAGCACTTTGTCTCCACGTGGATATGCAGAGCAACTTCCTCAGGCTGAAGAGGTATGGGATGGCAATTTTGGAGAGACAAGGTGAGCCCACCGTGACCCTGCAAGAGCTACCCCCACGCTGGGGCCCAGC
The DNA here is from genome assembly GCF_965231275.1 of Zosterops lateralis. NCBI lineage: Eukaryota > Metazoa > Chordata > Aves > Passeriformes > Zosteropidae > Zosterops > Zosterops lateralis. Next base: position 18,672,422 of record NC_139774.1, on the reverse strand, counting down.
CCTGCCCACAGAACTTGCCCCACGCTATTGCTCTCATTCCCCAGAGCTGCCTGTGGCCACGGTCTTTGCGCACAGCCCCAGGCTAGAGCGGCTGCTGCCTGTTTGCCACGCCAGCGGCTTCCACCCCAATCCCATCAGCGTGGCCTGGCTGCAGGACGGCCAGGAGGTGCCTCCGGGCCTGGCGTTTAACAGCAGCCCCATCCTGCCCAAGGCTGACCTCACCCACCAGCTCTGCAGTGTCCTGGCCGTGGCCCCCCGTGCTGGGCACAGCTGTGTCAGCCGTGTGAGCCACCAGAGCCTGGGCGCCCGCAGCCTTCTCATCCCGTGGGGTAGGTTCCATTCAGACATGGGGTGCAGGCTGCAGATGACAGCCACTGGCCCTGTGAGGGGCAGCACCTGATGGGCGCTGTCACCCTCACACAGTCGCCCTCTTCCCTCCCTGTCCCAGCAAAGCACAGCACATCCCCTACCATCAGCATCACCATTGCGGTGCTGCTTCTTGTGGCCACAGCCTCTGCTTGGGTATTTTGGTGGCAGAAGCACAGGTGAGCTCTCCCTCCCATCACCTGCGGTAAGATTTATGGGCATGTAGGTCAGTGCAGGGGTTGCAGCAGCAGCTCTGTAGGGGTTAAGCCCCTGAGTGCCATCATAGCTCACACATAGCCTTTGCAGGAAGGGTAATGAGGGTGCATGAGAGAGCCAAGAATTTATCATGTGAGGCCTGTTTGCCCACAGAGCAACAACTCTTCTACTCTCCCGTGGAGTCCCTGGAACCCCCATCCCCTCTCTAGATCACTGACCCCTGCCCTGCTCTTTGGACCACCCCCGTGCCCTTAGACCATTGGTTCCTGATCCCTATTTAGGCCCGTGCACAGCACATGGCCAGGTCTTTCTGTCCCTGAACCCTCTGGTGTGCTGGAACAAACCTTGCTGGAATTTATCATAACAACAGTCCCTTCTTGCCTCTCTTTGCTGAGCCTAGCCACGGCATGTGTGATGTGAGTCTGACTGCTTAGCCCGAATCCTCCGCGAGTGGCTTTTCCACAGGAGATGTTTATGGGGCTCTAGATAGCAGCTCCACCATGCAAAAAGCACACTGCTAGAGATCTTTGTCTCGGCTCCAGCTCTGCAACAATTCAGCTGATTTGAATATCATCACTAAGTCCACTCCAGAGTCAATATCCCAGCCGCACCGTCCTTTTCAGCTGCAGCCCTAGAGTCCCCATCCCTGCCCCACAGTCGCTATGCCAGCCCTTTCATCATTTCACCATGCACCTCTCAGTTCCTTTCTCAGCTCTGCGGTTTCTTTCCATTACCACTCACAATTGCAGCCCCACAGTGATTTCAGCAGCAGCCCTACAGTGGCTATCACAGGCCCAGACAATATCTGTGCAAACCTGGGATTTCTGGTGCAATCTTCCATTCCCCTTTTCAGGTCTAGTGATCCTGTTCCATTTTCAGTCACAATAGGCAGTGCAAACATCAATATCACAGGCCTACAGAGATTTCAGCGCACAAATCCTACAGTCTTTACACCCGTCCTATAGTTCCTATGCCATTAACAATGTCTATCCCACCCTCTGGTGATTTCAAGTGGAGTTCTAGAAAGCCCTTCCCAGCCCCAGTGGTTATAGCTCTTAACCCACAAGCTTTATTTCACGGCCAGCTGGGTTCTTCTTCATCCAGCCCTACGTGTGTGTTTCTCCACCTCCACAGCCTGAATCTTGTCCTGCTTTAAATAGGCAGGATCTTCATCTTGGCACCAGCCCGGTAACAATTCAGCTCTGAGCCCTACAGTGTCTATGCTCACCCTGCAGTCAATATCCCAGCCCCACTGTGATTTCAGCCCCAGCCCTTTAGTGCCACACCCAGAGCCAGGCAATATCCCAGCAGCGCCAGCTTCTAAGGAGCCATCTTAGAGCAATCCCTTTTTATCTGTACACCCCTCTCCTCCCAATTTCAGCCTCAAGACCCAGCCCCAACATCAATATCACAGGCCTACAATGATTTCAGCACAGCAATGATACAGGCTCTATGTCAGCCCTGGAGTGTCTATGGCCTTGGCAGTCTCTATGCCACCGCTGCAGCGATTTCAGCTGGAGCCCTGCAGAGTCCCCTTCCCAGCCCCAGTGATTTCAGCTCTCGACCCGCAAGCTTTCATTCAAGTCCAGCACAGTTCTTCCAGCTCTGCGTGCGTTTTTCTGCCTGTCTCTGCCAGGTGTAGCTGCTGCAGGTTGAGACAACAGGGTCCTTTTTTTGTCTCTAGTTGTGCGGTTTCAGCTTTAGCTCTAGAAATGGTATTCCACCTCCATCCCATTAATCTTTATTCCATTACCAACCCCTGGGCACATGTCCCATTTCACAGTCGCTTCCCAGGTCTACATTCACTATCCCCTTTGAACAGTGACTGCAATTGCAGCACTGCAGTGCCCAGTGATTTCAGCTTCAGTCCCACAAGCTTTATTTCACTGCCAGCTCTTCTATTCCACTTCTGTCTCCACATCTTCCCAGCAGTGGCACAAAATGCTGCTTCTGGTTCTCAGAGTATGATTTTTTTATTTTTGCTCTAGCTCTGTGTTGTTTCAGCTCAGCTCCTGTTCCCATATTCAAGCCTCACCCTGCTAATCCTTACTGCAGCAACAGCTCTCCAGTCCCTACCCCAGCCCTTACAGTGATTTCAGCTCCAGCCCGCAGTTCCCGTCCCGGCTCCATATTCCCCAGAGCAGCCCCCCAGGGGTTTTACCCCAAAGCCTACCATCTTTGTGTCTCCTCCAGCTCTGCTGTCTCAGCTCCAGCTCCTCAGCTTCCCACTGCCTGCAGCTAAAACTGCTACTGCTTCTCACTGCAGCCCGGGGCTGTTGATAAAGCCACAAGTCAGTCATTGTCATCACTTCAATGTCTTTAGGAGTTGTATCACCCACTCTCCTGGGTTCTCAACCTTGGGGACACTTGAAGCCCGAAGGCCAACATGTATCTCCCCCCTTCCCCTGGGTCTCAGCCCAGCACTTGTCCGAAAGCCCTCCAGCTCCCCCAGGCAGCACCAGGGGCTGGAAAGAGCCACTGGGCCCCTGCTCCCTCATCCCAAAAGGTGTCCACGGGTTGGTTCTCGGGGCCTGGAGCCCTCCGAGCCCCCACAGCCTCAGCCTCTGCTGGGTACCACGGGGCAAGGGCTGGTAACCCCCCCCAGCATCTCTTGCAGGCCCTGAGCTGCAGCTCCATCCCCTTCTCCCGTGGGGAGAACCCTCCAGCCCCAGCATTTCCACTGTTCCACACTGTTTTGGGCCTGCCTCTAGTGCCAAGGGCTTTATTCCACATCCTGGGGCTTTCTGTCTCTACTGGGCTCACAACTGCTGTTTCAGCCCTAGCCCTACAACCTTTACTGAATTAACATCAGATATTTAGGAAAAAAAAAAAAAAAAAAAAAAAAAAACCACGAGCCAAAAATAGTGCATTGAAACAAGGAAAATAATGAAAAGATGCAATAAATATGAAAAACATAGTTACTTCTAATAAAAGCAAAATAAAATAACAAAAAATGCAAAAAACGCTGCTTTATTTCTGACCCTTTAAACGCTGCTTTAAATCCAGAAACTACAGAAGCGCTTCTCCCCTGCCCCTGGTAGCCACAGCCGGTCCTCCTGCACCGCACCAGGCCCCGCACCAGGCCTCCGGCCGCCCTGGGTACGGCTGGCGCCACTGCCCCAGGACACCGCCGGCCCCCAGACACTGGCGCAGGCGGACGCGGGAGTCGCGTCCGTGCTCACCCTCGCTCCCCGGGCCGGCAGCTGCGGACATCCCGTCCCGGCGCAGCGGCGCTCCTCCCGGCCGACCGATCGCACAGCTCCAAACGCCGCTCCCCGTCCCGCCGCCGGACTGACGCCCCCGGCCCCTCAGGGCGCTATTTATGCCCCAGGGCCGGCCAGCTCAGCGAATCACAAGCGGAGGCAGCGCCGGTCCCGCCAATCCCTGTTGAGGAAGCGCCGGCCAGGTGAGCCCAACCAATCACAAGCGGAGGCAGCGCCGGCCCCGCCAATCCCAGCTCGGCTCCGCGAGCACCCTCCCCCCCCGCTGTCCCCTCACGGCCCCGCTCCCGCCAGGGCCGCCGGATCGGGGCCGGGGGGTTCGGGGCCCGGGCTGAGGGTGGGGCGGCGTTGTGGTCGCGATCGGGACCGGGAGCGCTCCGGGCGGCAGGATCCGCTCCTGCTCCGCCCGCAGCCGGCGCTGCGCCGGCGTCCTGCCGGGGCTCCGGGCACGAGAGGACGGCGGCGGCGATTTCCTGGTGCCGGCAGGGCTGTTGGGTGAGAGGATCTCAGTGTGAGAGAAGTGACCACCTGAAACACACAAACAATAAGGGATGCTCAGAGTTGCACCAGAAACACCACTGCCCTGGCCACACAAATATCAATTGTAGAAAACACAAACAGAAGTGCAGCAAAAAAGAGCCAACTCTTATTACTCCTAGTCCATTTTCCAAATATAATAAAAATAACCCCTTCTCCATTCCCCTCAAACTTCCAAAATATACACCCAAAACCCCCCCAACTTAAACACCTGCCTCTAACCAAACAAGCATAAACCCCACATCTTTTAAACTATATAAATTCACCAACCTAATGCATCAAAACCACAGAATTTTTAATCCTTAGTCAACACCATATACACCGATCCATCACTATATACAAAAACAAATCCTATTTTCTATTAATAAAATAACAAAAAAGTCTCAACTTTTAACTACAAAAAAACCCATAAAAACACCTAATTAAAAATAAAATAATGTCATTATAAGTAAGCAAAAACTTCAAACAAACTTCCTCCAAAATAAATATTTTAAGCGCCAAAAAACCTCACATACTTAAAGTAACTCCTTCAGAAACGCCTTCAGTACCTTTCAGACTGATTTTGAGAGCAAAGCAAGGAAAGAAAAAGCACGCAGCCTGTTTTAAGAAAACAGTGTTTACTCCTGTGCATTCCCTGTCCAGTGTGTTCAGCCCAAGCACAGACAGACTGCAGCACACAGATCTCCTTTGCTCTTAGTTAGTTTTAGCCAGCTAAAGCAAAGACTTCTTTTTCCCTTTTTCTTCTGACTGTTTAAACCCGCTGCAGACTGGAAAACCCAGAGAAGCACAACAAACAAACAAATCAATCCACAAAAATAAAAACAGCACAAATATACTCAAATTAACAGCACCAAAACCAGTTATTCCTGACTCAATAAACCCATAATTCCTCAAAACCATCAAAACAAACAGACCACCTATAAATACACACAAAACCAAAAGATCCATTAGACTACAAACAATATCCCCTAAGTTATCCAAAACTATAAAACATATACTGTAATCAAGCAGGCTAAAAAAACAAACCCCTACAACACCCCAAACAATAATGTCATTATAAATATTAAGAAACCCTAAAAAATGAACTACATCACACTGTCTCAAACCCACTAAAACAAACACTAGATGCTCACCATGATAAAAGCCACCACTAAATAAATAAAAACCTCCCCTATACCTCACACCACAGCCAATTACACCACTGTGAACCTTAGAAAACAAACCCTTGAAAAACATAATATCCCCCAAAAACAATTCAACAACAAAACTCAGTTCAAAAATACTCTGACCATGTGAACTATGAAACCAAACACGAAATAAATACACCACATGTCTCATCACACCACCTACAAACAGAATAAAGCTACACAATAAATCATTAAAAACCACCACACAGAAAAAACCCAGCTCTACCCAACCTGAATCCCTCCACACAACACACAAAACCCCAATAACACATTTCAGAAGTCTCTCAAAAAGAGCTACTTAAATTAATTCTACCTCAAATACAAACAAACCCACCCATAAAGTTATCTTCACTCAAAAACCAAATTATATATAATAAATAATACCAAAAAAGTCAAACAAAACACTACACACCACCTAAGAACATAATATTGAATAAAAAGCTATGTGGAAGTACCACTATTCATTAAAACTCCAGGTGAAAAGAAAATTCCTCCAGTTTAAACACAGACAGCAACAGAAGAAGAGTTTCTTCAATCAATTTGAACTCCTTTTGTCTCCATAACTCCTTTTTCTTCTGCGAGCACCAGGGAGGGATTGGTGAGACGAAGCTGAAAAGAAAAAAAACATTCCCCCAATAAACCCAAAGTGGCTTATCTGTTTAGCATAGAAGTTTGTCCCTTGTCGTCCCCAGAGGAAATGCTCCAAATCCAAATGCTCCTGCAGTCTCTTCATGAACCACGGCCAGAACTCAGGATAAATTCCTCATTCTTCACAGCTCGATATCGAATTGAGCTGATGCTCCCCTTTTAAACCGCCCCCGGCTGGAACCGGCCCCTCGTTATCCATCCCAGCTGCACCTGTGCCTGCCCTGTCCCCTCTACATTAATTCTAATTTACCGGTTTCTCCTCGCTGCCTTCCCCGGGAGCGCCCGGCACGGCTCCAGCGGCGACAGCGAGTGCTCCAGCTCCGGGCACAGCGCCAGCGTGTCCCGCCCGCCCGCCCGCCGGGGGATCGGCAGCGGCCCCGACACCGCCTTGAATGGCCCGCCGAGGAAGCGGCAGTGACGGCGGACACCGGCCCGGAACTGCCCCGGAACTGCCCCCGGCTCGTTCGGTTCGGCTGAGGGGGACGACGTTCGGGGAAAGCCGGCTGGGTTCAGCTGTTCGGGGAAACTCGGCTGGGTTCGGCTGTTCGGCGATTTCCGTCAGCCGTCGGCTCTTCTCGGCTGTTCGGCAACACTCGGTCATTTTCGTCCCTCCCTGGCTGTGTTCGGTGACGCCACGACTTACGTCACTTTCACCCCTCCCCACCGCCATCTTTAGAAGGTCAGGCGCAGCGAACCGCGCCGCCATCTTGGTTGTGGCACACTTAAGGACCCCATCAGTGTATACAACAGGCGCCTGACTAAAATGTCTCCCTTGAACCCGCCCGCGGCGCGGCTGAACCCACAGCGCGTGTCCCTACACCTGGAAACGCCGCAGAAAATTGTCCCCGAGCGGCGCCGTGGTCGGGATTTTTATGCAGGCACTAAGATAGACACACCACAGGTCCTCTCTGTTTCCCGCCCTTTTGGCCGCCATCTTTAGAAGGTCAAGCGCCGCGAGTTGCGCCGCCATCTTGGTTGTGGCATCCCCCCCAAATGTCCCCCTCGGCTGCTCGCAAAGGCGCCTGACCACATCGCCTGCCCGAACACTGCCCTGGCGCCGCTCAGCCCTCATCCCGTGCCCACGCACCTGCGTACGCCGCGGAAAAATCACTGTCGGGCGGCTCCGTGGTCCAGGTCGCGCGCAGGGAGCCGGCTGCCACGTGTCCGGGGGTCCTCGCATTTTTTCTCGCCTTTTTGGCCACGATCTTTCGGTCCTCGGGCGGCAAAAGTGCCCGTGAGCTCACAGCCCGGGGCTGCTACGGCGGAGAACTGCAGTACCGCTTTTTATCCACGAGATGGCAGCATTGCCTTACAGTTCACAGCCCGGGGCTGCTACGGGCACGGGGGAGAGCTGCAGTACCAAAATTTATCCACACGATGGCAGCATTGCCTCACAGTTCAGAGCCCGGTGCCAGTGAGGGGGGGCTGCAGTACCGCTCTGTGTCCACACGGTGGCAGCGCTGCCGCAGGGAGAGGAGGCAGAAAAGAACGTGGCCAAAATTCCCCTTCCAAACATCCCCGAAAATAAAGGCCCCAAAAGACCCCCAACCACAACAACTACGAGAACCCTGCCATCAACCAAGCCAAAACAAAAATAGCCTAAATTTTATGCTATATTTCCATATTTCTTCTAATTCTTATTAAGATATTTCTATTATCTCATGTATTTATCTAGTATAATTTATCTATTTATATAATCTACCTATTTATATTATTAAAATTTGTTTATTATATCATGTTCATTTTATTAGGTATATTTTACATACTATCATATATGGAACATGTAATAATAGTGTAACTAAAGATATTATTCTTAGATGTTATAGTTGTCTTTTTGTTATGTATATATTTATTTTTTTGTATTTTTATTTCTTTTGGTAGCATTTATTTCTTGATATTTTAAACTATATGACTTCATTAACCTAACAGATCAAAACCAGAGTTAATTAGAATTGAAAGACTGGTTTTCTAAGGGGTAAACACTTAATCTTTATTAAAATAAAAATACATTCTAATAAATAATATAAAAATAATTTTAAAATAATAATATAAAATGAAATAATTTTCTCTTTCTGCGTGCTTTTGGGGGGATTGTTTGTGGGGGCTTTGTTTTGGGGGTTTTTTTGTTTGCTTAGTTTTAGATTTCTTGGGTAATAAACAAGGAGGTTCAGAGAGTTATAAAATAAAATGTCTACTTAGTTTTATTGCTATCCCCTAACCCCTAACCCTAACACCTAACCCGCTACCCTGACCCTTGACCCCCTGACCCCCTGACCCTTGACCCCCTGACCCCCTGACCCTCTGACCCCCTGACCCCCTGACTCCTGACCCCCGGCCCCTGACCTTTGACCCCTGAACCTTGACCCCTGACCTATGTCCCCTGACCTTTGACCTATGTCCCCTGACCTTTGACCTTTGACCTATGACCCCTGACATTTGACCTTTGACCTATGACCTATGACCCCTGACCTTTGACCTATGACCTTTGACCCCTGACCTTTGACCTTTGACCTATGACCCCCGACCTTTGACCTATGACCCCTGACCTTTGACATATGACCTTTGACCTTTTGACCTATGACCTTTGACCTATGACCCCTGACCTTTGACCCCTGACCTTTGACCTTTGACCTTTGACCTATGACCTCTGACCTTTGACCTATGACCCCTGACCTTTGACCTATGACCTTTGACCTATGACCCCTGACCTTTGACCTTTGACCTATGACCTATGACCTTTGACCTTTGACCTTTGACCTTTGACCTTTGACCTATGACCCCTGACCTTTGACCTATGACCCCTGACCTTTGACCTATGACCTCTGACCTATGACCTTTGACCTTTGACCTTTGACCTATGACCCCTGACCTTTGACCTATGACCCCTGACCTTTGACCTTTGACCTATGACCCCTGACCTTTGACCTATGACCTTTGACCTATGACCTTTGACCTATGACCCCTGACCTTTGACCTTTGACCTATGACCCTTGACCTTTGACCTATGACCTTTGACCTATGACCTGTGACCTTTGACCTTTGACCTGTGACCTTTGACCTATGACCTCTGACCTTTGACCCATGACCTTTGACCCATGACCTTTGACCTATGACCTCTGACCTATGACCCCTGACCTTTGACCTTTGACCTATGACCTTTGACCTTTGACCTTTGACCTATGACCTTTGACCCATGACCCCTGACCTTTGACCTTTGACCTATGACCCTTGACCTTTGACCTATGACCTTTGACCTATGACCCCTGACCTTTGACCTTTGACCTTTGACCTATGACCCTTGACCTTTGACCTATGACCTTTGACCTATGACCCCTGACCTTTGACCTATGACCTTTGACCTATGACCCCTGACCTTTGACCCCTGACCTTTGACCTTTGACCTTTGACCTATGACCCCTGACCTTTGACCTATGACCTTTGACCTATGACCCCTGACCTTTGACCCCTGACCTTTGACCTTTGACCTTTGACCTATGACCCTTGACCTTTGACCTATGACCTTTGACCTATGACCCCTGACCTTTGACCTATGACCCTTGACCTTTGACCTATGACCTTTGACCTATGACCCCTGACCTTTGACCTATGACCTTTGACCTATGACCCCCTGACCTTTGACCCCTGACCTTTGACCTTTGACCTTTGACCTATGACCCCTGACCTTTGACCTATGACCTCTGACCTATGACCCCTGACCTTTGACCTATGACCTTTGACCTATGACCCCTGACCTTTGACCTCTGACCTTTGACCTATGACCCCTGACCTTTGACCTATGACCTCTGACCTATGACCCCTGACCTTTGACCTATGACCTTTGACCTTTGACCTATGACCCTTGACCCCTGACCTTTGACCCTTGACCCCTGACATATGACCTTTGAACTATAACCCCTGACTTACAACCTTTAACCTATGACCCCCTGACCCCCGGCCTTTGACCCTCTGACCTTTGACCGTAATGCATTCTGAACCCTAAAATCAACCCCACATGTAACCCTATATGTAAATGTAACCCTGCATAATTAATTGGGTGGTTTGAATATTTAATTAGATCACCAGCATAATTAATTGAGTGATTTGCATATGTGTAGGTAATTAATTAGGTTATTTGCATAGGGTGATTAATTATTCAACTGGCTAATTGGGTCATTAGTGGTCCAGGTGGGAGTGGGGGGTGTGGTGATTAAGCAGTCATCTATAATCAGCTGCTCCCAGCTGGAGGACTAATTAGGGGGGCATACATTATGTATACCCTGTGTATAGGGGGGCTATAGGGTGTATATATAAATTAAAAAGAGTAAAAATAATAAGTCTGGTGCAGTGGTAGGAATTTTCATGCGGCCAGGGACCAAATATTTTTATTTATTTAAAGTTTTTTTTAGTATTTGTTCCCTGGCCGCATGAAAATTCCTACCACTGCACCAGAGTTAGAAATAAAGTTAAACTTTATTTCTAACTTTAAATTACAAAGAAAGAGAAAGAGAGAAAGAGAGAAAAAACAGAGAGAGAGAACGAAACAGACAGAGAAACAAAGCAAAAAAGAGTCAGAGCAACAGAGAAACACAGTGAGTTAGAGCGAAAGAGAGACTTGGAGAGAAACAGAGTTGTTAGAGTGGAAGTAAAAGAGAAACAGCATTAGAGTGAAACTGAGACAGAGTGAGCGTGAGAGAAACAGAGAAACAGACAGAGACTGAAAGAGAAACAGAGTTACACTGAAATAGAGTTACAGCGAAACACAGGGAAAGAGAAACAGAGCTAGAGAGAAACACAGAATGAAAGCAAAAGAGAAACAGCTAGAAATAGAACAACAGAGGAAAATAAAGAGTTAAGAGAGAAAGAAGCAGAGTGAGAGAGAAAAGGAAATAGCATGAAGATATAGAGAGGAAAATAAATAGACTTACCTGGAAGTAGGGAAATAGAGTGAAGGAAAGCAAGAAATAGAGTGAGAGAAAATGACTCAATGACACCAAATAAAGACAGGAGCCAAAGGGGGGCAGAGGGGGCAGGAGGGAATCTTAATTAAGGTGGATTCAACTACTATTGAATGAACATTTTTATTTACACTTCAGCAAAACACATGGAAACAACACATACAAATGCAAGTACAGATACAACCCATAGACACGCTGACAAAAGTACAGCTTCGTACAGAGCAAAACATGGAAACACGGCAGCAAATGCAAATACAGAACAATACAGGGAACCGCAAGCCAAATACACATTGAGACAATAGAACAGTTTTTCTGCTTCTGAAACATCCATTATATCTCATTTTATTGGTACAGAAAATGCAAAACAAAAGCAGCAGATGTAAAATAGAACAGTCATCCACCACACGCACCTCCTTCAACTTGCACACAAACCCACCCTCGCTCTCACCTCAAAGCACCTCCCAACAACCCCCAATCATCAACACACACTCGCAGCACTCCTCGGGAACGTGGTTCCCGGGAGCCTCAACACAAACCGGCCTGCCTGACGAAAACCCCGGTCCCTAGGCCGTCGGCACCCAAACTTTGGCGATGAACATCGCCTCGCAGACCGGCCGGGACCGAGGAAAAAAAAACCCAGCCGGGGGGGAAAATTAAAAAAACCCCCCCAGCTGGGGATTTTTTATTCTAAATTTAAAATGTGTTGAAAAACCTGAAAGGCAAAAGTCACGCACACAAGGTTAGAACCAGTCAAACCAGTCAGCACACACACAGGCAAACACAAGCAAACACAGACAACTCTCATATACACACAGTCACTCTTCAGCGTACATGGTAGATTCCAGGAAACTTGTAGCATCAGCAAGCACAGAGATGCTAATCCTCCTCAGGGACCTGGAAGACAACAAGAGGTGGTCAACAAGGGCTTATCTGACAGCAAGTTATCCCCACTCCAGGCCCATATCTCCTATGCCCAAAACTCCACAGAAAAGAGGTGAACTGTGAAGTTTTACAACTGTTCTACCTCACTAAGACTACGTGCCAGGGCAGGGCAGCTCACACATAAGTGGCATAAGATAGCCTGATACAACATAGACACATACAATAGGATACAGCATAAGCCAGCATAGTCACATACAACATATTTAGATACAATGTAGGCACATACAATATAAACCAACATAGTGAGATGCAATAGACTCAGATACAATGTAGGCACACACAATATAAGCCGACACTGAGAGACGCAATATTGGCGCATTCAACGTTGGCACATACAACGTGAGCAGAGACAGGTAGAATACAAGTGCTGACTTCAGATAACTCTGAAAGATACTGCAGGCACGTGAGGGGAATCTAATACCCTCCTTATAAAAGTCCAAGAGAATGGCATCTGAAAAGGCGGCGCTACCGAAGCTGAGAATGAAAACGGATGAAAACGCTCAAGTGTCCGTGTGCCGGCCTCAAAAAGTCAAAATGTAACGAGGCCGGAATAAGGATGATCCGGGAAAGTACGCGAGGAGAATACGGCCGATGTGGGCCGGAATGATGCAGATAAAACGTCTGGATGTAACAAAGGCCTATCACACAGAAGACAAGGGACACAAACAACACAATGCAGACGCAGACAACACAGCAGACACAACTTGAAACTGCCAGGCAGCTTCACCTTATGGACCCAAGACTCCTAGCACAAGATGAGCCACAGGCTGATGACACCAAAAGAAAGAAAGCTTTAAGGCAATAGCACGTGATGATGAAACGGAACTCCTTACAAGAACTAGCGCCTAAGTTGTTAATACGATGCTCGAGAAGCTGGGTAGGCCAAGAGAAGGAAGCGATGACTGCCGGGGGACCGTGGCGATAGCTCTGGACCCGAAGGCGACATCCTTGGGTGAAAACGTCCACGAGGATGTTGAGACCCAAAGACAGATGACGGCGCAAAACACGCGAGAACGCGGAACTGCCCTGCCCGGCAAAGCCTCCGGTGAGGCCGAGGTGAAACCCTCTCCCGTTACTTCCGAGGGGCCCGTCCCACTAGGGCCCTCTCCTCTAAGCTGACTTTGAATTGCCTCCTTTTGCAAAGCTTTTTCCCCTTCACCCAAACACCAGCCCAAACACTTATCTTTCACAAGATGAGCGGACAAAAATCCATCTTCAATGGAAAAGAACACATCCACTTCAGTGCTGCCATATCCAGTCTTGGGCTCTGCACCTCATGGTACCTAAGACAACAAAACAGAAAATGTGACAATTGCCTGACAGAAAAAGTAATCCCCAGGCCTCCCCTGCACCGCTACCCCGGCTCACCTCAGATCATCATTTGACTCCTGAGGCTGCCCGGAGGGTACCTGCAAAAGGAAAAGGCACATATTTAGCGTGCTGTTACACACCGCTCACCTGAGTCATCCTGTCAAAATGTCAACTCACCTGCTTGCCCCTCTTCCCTGGTATGCGTAGGGCCGCAGCAGCTCCCACAAAGAAACAAGGCAAAAAGCAGGCTGAGTTACTGTGAAAACACAATTGCTCCAGTCTGACAGAACTCTGAAACATGTATATCTTAAACTTGTACCCACCAAGCTGCTGGGATCCAGGACTGGAACACCTTGCAAGTGGACCACCTAAAAAAAAAAAACCAAAAAAACTCAACAGTGTATGCTTAGAGTTGCACCAGAAATTGAGACCTGAGCAACAACTGCTTCCATCCACCAGTCAACACTCACCCTGTCTGCTTCACCTGGAGTGCCAATATCATATGTTATCTCCTAAAAATAAAGACAAAGAACAATGAAATACACCTCAACGTCAAGTTACTGCTGGTAATACTGTGCATGGGGAGAATGAGACCTAAAAGAAAAAAAGGCACCACAGTGTTCACAGCTTTCTCCATTCAGGTTTTTTAATTTTGCAGAAAATACAGAGGTTTTTTACTAACTGCACTCTCAATTATATCCAGACATCCAATGGACATGGAGGTCATTTTTCTACTCAGGGTAAGAAAGAGAATGGAGGAAAAAAAAAAAAAAAAAAAAAACAACCCCAAAGAAAACATAAGTTAATGGTTTCTGTGTAGAAGTCCACCGGAAGGGTGGTCAGTGCTCAGAGAATGGGAGTCTCCTGGAAAACAGAGAATGCTTGGTCTTTTTTCATGCTATCCTTTATCTTTTTCATATTAAAGCATGGCACAAATGAATTTAGTGTTCTTTGATGTCAGTCTTTTCCTGGTTTTTCTCTCCTTTAGGGTCAAACTTCCACATACTCTGGGTAAGAAATAGTATTTAAAAAAGGAACAAAGAAAACATGAAAAAATAAAAATTAAAAAAAACTGAATAAAAATAAAAAGTTTTTAAAAATTAAAAATACAAAAAATAAAAACATGGAAATAAAATAAAAATCTAAAAAAAAATCTAAAAGTAATGTTAAAAAAAGTTAAAAATAAAAAATAAATATAAAATCTTTTAAAGAACACAAAACAACAGCTGGACTGGGATGAGGCCTTCCAGGGGCTTTGCTTCCTACTGGCTCCATCCTTTTTTACCAACTACCTGCAAGACGAAAAACAACAGGGATAAAGTTTCAAACAGGATGTCCTTGGTTGAGGCACTTCAAAATAAGATTTTTAACAAAAAGTCAGCCAAAAAAAGAGAGTCTGAAAATCAAGATATAAGCCTCACAGCTATTTAAAAACAAAACAAAACAAAAAAGCTGTCACTGGTGTGCATAACTTGCCAGCCCCTCATGGTTTGAAGTCCTTAGCATTTATTTTTACCAAGTTGACAACTAAAGCCTTGTAGAAAGGTTAAAAACAAAATCCTGGACAAAACCAGGCATTTTCCCAAGCCCCCTCAGTGTGGAGCTGTGTCAGCCCCAAGTGTTTGGTCCCCCAGCCCAGCCCAGAGCAGGCTCGAGCTGCTCCCCAGGGGGGGTTACCAAGGGACTCACTTGTTTGGAGCTGTAAATGCAGGTGCCCTGCACTGGAGTGCCAATAAATGTGAAATATGGGACTCTCATCATCAACAGTGACTGACCTTCCCTGGGGAGCCCCCTCACCCAGGATGGGGCACTCTGCCATGGATTTAATCCATCTGCATCTGAAAGGAAGTCAGGACAAAAGTCAAAGTGCTGCAAGATAACTTGACAGCTCCAGACAATTTATGTCAATCCAGGAATACCCTCTACAGCCCAACTACACCCCACATGACAAATTTCAAGCCCCCAGGACTTGTCCCATTCCCCCTACACCCAGACTGAGCAACAAGGCAGAGCAGCTCCAGGCCAAACACACCAACACCCGTGACACAGGACAAAAGGGGGGACACAACAGGGACAGAAATATCTCAGCAAGAAGAATGACCCTGAGGGCCGAGAGAACTCGCAATGAGATGACCGAGGTCAGACCCATGGGGAGCTGACCAGGCTCAGAGAACCCTGCAGGAAGAAGATGCCAACGAGATCACTCATCCCAAGAAACACAGGGATGGATGCCTGAGAATCCTATGGTCAGAATCCTCCACTCAGCTGTGCACTTTTAGAAGACCTAATCTGCCAGAATGGATCACAGCAGTGCACAGCTGTGGATACAGCTCAGAACAAGACCTGGAAAGGCATCAGAGTGGATGGTTGTGAAGAGAGATGGATAAGGCACCAGCCTGGATGGTTGTGAAGAGAGATGGATCCTGATGTGTCTGAGCACCCGAGTCAAGGGTTTGATGCCTGGCCTGGTATCAGCACCAGGAACAGGGAGATGTTAAGAATGATGCCTGGGGTTTCTAACAGATCCCTCAAAGGGATAACACAACAGACACAGAGCGCACAACAGACAAGTGACACGACCTTGCCCTGGGACTGCTCTGCCCTGCACACCTCAGCACTGGGATCAAAAATGAGACTTTTCCCTTTACACAGCCTAAGGGGTCACATCTTGGACATCCCCATCTCCAAACCTGATTTAAAAACCCCTCCTGGTGACCCCTGAACCCACACCCCACTTTCATCCCCTCTGTGGCTCCCAGCCCTCCACTTATCTCTCAGACATCTGGAGATGCAAATCCACGTCAGGTACAAAAAAAGGCCACCTCTCCCTCAGGGAAATTCCTGCTGTCACTGGGCTGTTATCTCACACTCAGCTACAATAAAGGAAAGCAAATGTGACCGTGTGATCTCAGCAGCACATTGGCCAAAAACCAGCAATTCTGCTACTCACCACCTCCTAAGCACACCCAGGTCCTCGGGCCCTGTGCTCCAGCTCTGCTCAGACACCAACACTGCGGGGTGTGCCTGGGTTAAGAGCAGACAAGGTGATGTGGCACTGCTGAAACTTGAGCAGAGCCTCCCTCCTCCTCCCTGACACACCTCAACTCCTCGGCTGTTACCAAAGCCCACCTGGATGGCCCCTTCAAATGGAGAAGGTCAAGGCTTCACCATAGAGTCCTGTAATGCTCCCACTGTCTGGTTGGTGAGGGGAGCTCGGCATCGTGTGAGTGGAACACCTAAAACACACAGCACTGGACGCTCAGCGTTCCACCAGCAAGTGAGGCTTGAGCAATAGTAACTGCCTCTGTCCACTGATCACTGCTCACCTCGTACACTTCACCTTGACTGCAGAGACCCAGCTTTGCCTCCTAAAAATAAAGACAAAGAGCAGTGCTGTAACATGGCCACCATTTACACTCCCCTGCAAACACAAACAGTGACTGACCTTCTCAGGGGAGCCCCCTCACATAGGATGGGGTGCTCTGCCATGGATGTAATCCATCTGCATCTGAAACAAAGTCAGGACAAAAGTCAAAGTGCTGCAGGATCACTTGACAGCTCCAGACACTTTGTGTCACCCTCACTGTTTTTACTCCTGAGGGGTCCATCCCACAAGGGCTCTCTCCTCTCTCAGGTAACTTTAAATTGCCTCCTGGCACTGAAAAGGTTTTTTCCCTTCTCCCAACCACCAGCCCCAGCAACTTAACTTTTGAATATGAGTGGACAAAATCCATCCTGGGCAGAAATGAACGTGTTGGCTCCGTGGATTTGAAGACGTTCTCTCAGTGCTGCCATATCCAAACTCCAGCTGTGCACCTCCTCACACTACCTGGAACCACAGAACAGAAAATGTGACTATTTCACTCCAGAAGAGTCACCCCCGGCGCTCCTCTGCACCCCTGTCCCGGCCCCCCCTCAGATCTTCCCCCCACTCCAGAGGCTGCCCAGAGTGAACCCAGCAAAAGGAAAAGGGACACACTGAGCACAGCACTCACCTCTGGGCCACCTGCCCAAGTGCCAACGCACCCACTCCCTCTATTCCCTGGCACACCTGGGGCAGCAGCAGCAGCACCTGCAAAGAAACAAAAAAGGAAAAATTATGCTGAGTTACTATGAAACAGCAACCTCCCTGCTCTGCCTGAAGCACAGCACAAGTGAACCTTGATGTTGCACCCATCTACCCTCCTCTGGCATCCTGGGCCAGCACATCTGCCAAGGAAACCACCCAAAATAAATAAATAAATAAAACCAGTGAATGCTTAGAGTAGAACCAGAAGTGAGACTTCAGCAAAAGCAACTGCTTCTGTCCACCATCACTGCTCACCTCATCCACTTCACCTTGACTGCAGAGATCCAGCCTTACCTCCTAAAAACAAAGACAAAGAACAGTGCTGTAACATGGCCACCATTTACACCTCCCCTGCAAACGCAAACAGTGACTGACCTTCTCAGGGGAGCCCCCTCACCCGGGATGGGGCACTCTGCCATGGATTGAATCCATCTGCATCTGAAACAAAGTCAGGACAAGAGTCAAAGTGCTGCAGGAGGACTCGACAGCTCCAGACACTTTGTGTCAATCCAGGAATACCCTCTACAGCCCAACTACACCCCACATGACAAATTACAAGTACCCAAGACTTGTCCCATTCCCCCTACACCCAGACTGAGCAACAAGGCAGAGCAGCTCCAGGACAAACACACCAACCCCTGTGACACAGGACAGGACAAAAGGGGGGACACAACAGGGACAGAAATATCTCAGCAAGAAGAATGACCCTGAGGACCGAGAGAACTCGCAATGAGATGACCGAGGTAAGACCCATGGGGAGCTGACCAGGCTCAGAGAACCCTGCAGGAAGAAGATGCCAACGGGATCACTGATCCCAAGAAAAGCAGAGATGGATGCCTGAGAATCCTAAGGTCAGAATCATCTACCTGTCTCTGCATTCTGACAAGACCTAATCCACCTGAATGGATCACAGCAGTGCACAGCTGTGGATACAGCTCAGAACAAGACCTGGAAAGGCATCAGACTGGACACTTGTGAAGAGAGATGGATCCTGATGTGTGTCTGAGCTCCTGAGTCAAAGTTCAATGATATCAGTGCCTGGCCAAGGAACAAGGAGATGTTAAGAACAATGCCTGGGGTCTCCAAAAGACCCCTTGAAAGGTTAAGGCAAAAGACACACAAAACAAAACACACAAAAGACACAGAGTGCACAACAGACAAGTGACACGACGTGCCCTGGGACTGCTCTGCCCTGCACACCTCAGCACTGTGAGACCTTCCCTTCACGTGCCCTAAAGGGGTCACAGCTTGGACATCCCCATCTCCAAACCTGACCCAAAAATCCCTCCCGGTGACTCCCAACCCACACCCCACTTTCACCCCCTCTGTGGCTTTGAGCCCTTCACTTATCTCTGGGATGTCCAGGGATGAGAATCCACATCAGGGGCCAAGGAAGGCTGTCTCTGCCTCTGGGAAATTCCTGCTGTCTCAGTCAGGTGCCATAAAGAAAACCAAACATCCACGGATGATCTCAGCAGGGCTGTTGGGTGAGAGAATCTCAGTGTGAGACAAGTGACCACCTGAAACACACAAACAATAAGGGATGCTCAGAGTTGCACCAGAAACACCACTGCCCTGACCACACAAACATATCAATTTTAGAAAACACAAACAAAAGTCCAGCAAAAAAAAGCCAACTCTTATTATTCCTAGTCCATCTTCCAAATATAAAAAAAATAACCCCTATATCCATTCTCCTCAAAAAACCTCCAAAATACGTACTCAGAACCCCCCAACTTAAAGACCTGCCTCTAACCAAAGAAGCATAAAACCCACATCTTTTAAACTATAAAAACTCATTAAGCTAACACATCAAAACCACAGAATTTTAGATCCTTAATCAACACCAGCACACCATATACACCAATCCCATCTCTACATACCAAATCAAAACCCATTTTCTATTACTAACATAACAAAAAATTCACAACCTTTAACTGCAATAAAAACTAAAAACACCCAATTAGAAATAAAATAATTTCATTATAACTAAGCAAAAACTTCAAACAAACTTCCCCCAAAATAAACATTTTATCCACCAAAAAAACCTCAAACATTTAAAATAACTACTTCAAAAATGCCTTCTGTACATTCCAGACTGATTTTGGGAGCAAAGCAAGGAAAGAAAAAGCACGCAGCCTGTTTTAAGAAAACAGTGTTTACTCCTGTGCATTCCCTGTCCAGTGTATTCAGCCCAAGCACAGACAGACTGCAGCACACAGATCTCCTTTGCTCTTAGTTAGTTTTAGCCAGCTAAAGAAAAGCCTTTTTTTTTCCCTTTTTCTTCTGACTGTTTAAACCTGCTGCAGACTGAAAAACCCAGAGAAGCACAACAATAAACAAATCAATCAACAAAAATAAAAATAGCACAAATACGCTTAAACTAACAGCACCAAAAAGAATTATTCCTAACTCAATGAACCCATAATTCCTCAAAACCATCAAAACAAACAGACCACCTATAAATACACACAAAACCAAAAGACCCATTAGACTACAAACAGTATCCCCTAAATTATCCAAAACTATAAAACATATACCATAGCCAAGCAGGCTAAATAAACAAACCCCAATAACACACAAAAAAATAATTTAATTGTAAATATTAAGAAACCCTAAAAAATTAACTACATCACACTGTCTCAAACCCACTAAAACAAACACTAGATGCTCCCTATGATAAAAGCCACCTGACTTATTTATTTATTTTTTATTTTATTTTATTTCTTAAACAAATAAACCTTCCCCTATACCTCACACCACAGCCTATTACACCACTGTAAACCTTACAAAATAAACCCTGGAAAAACACAATATCCCCCCAAAAACAATTCAACAACGAAACTCAGTTCAAAAATACTCTGACCATGTGAACTATGAATTCTAACATGAATTAAATACACCACACATCCCTCACCATACACCACCTACGAACAGAATAAAGCCACACAATAAATCACTAAAAACCACCAAACAGAAAAAAACAGCCCTACCCAACCTGAATCCCTCCATACAATACACAAAACCCCAATAACACATTTCAGAAGTCCCTCAAAAAGAGCTACTTAAATCATTTCTACCTCAAATACAAACAAACCCAACCATAAAGTTACCGTCACTCAAAAACCAAATTATATATAACAAATAATACTCCAAAAAGTCACACAAAATACTACATATCCCCTAAGTACATAATATTAAATAAAAGCCACACAAAAGTGCCACTATTCATTAAAATTCCAGGTAAAGAGAAAACTCCCCCACTTTAAACACAGACAACAACAGAAAAGGAGTTTCTTCCATCAATTTGAACTCCTTTTGTCTCCATAACTCCTTTTTCTTCTGGGAGCACCGGGGAGGGATTGGTGAGACGAAGCTAAAAAGGTAAAAAGTCCCCCCAATAAACCCAAACTGGCTTATCTCTTTAGTATAGAAGTTTGTCCCTCGTCGCTTCCTGAAGTAAAACCCCAAATCCAAGTGCTCCTGCAGTCTCTTCATGAAGCAGAGCCACAACCTAAATACAAATTTCTCACTCCTCACAGCTTGATACCGAATTCAGCTGAGGCTCCCCTTTTAAATTTCCCCTGGCTGGAACCGCCCCCTCATTATCCATCACAGCTCCACCTGTGCTGCTCTGTCCTCCCTCACTGTTCCCAGCTCCACCTGGGGCTGCTCTCTCCCCTCCCCATCCTGTGGCATCTCTCACCTGCAGCTGCTGCCACTCCGAGGGTGAGGACAGAGGGGACTTGCTGTTCATTCCCGGGACGGTTCATTGTCTGCAGCTGACACGATGGGGCACCAGGCTTCCCTTGCTGTGGATAAGGACCCCTCTTCTCCTGCAGGTGCCCGAGGCTGGAACTGGGATTCCACCCCCGAAAGTCCATATGCCTGAGGTTCATAATTCCGAAGGAAATTCCCCAGAAATCGTTACCCTTCATTTACAAATATTCCTTTGGAATCACTCTTAACGTGTCCTTCTGTGGAAGCGTTTCAAACATTCATTGGAGAGTTCAGGAGCCGAGTTGGCTTGTTTATGACTTGGCTGACAAGCCCAGACAAAACCCAAACACCGAGAACCCCGGCCTGCCCCGTGAACTGCCCGGCTCCGCCCCCGGCTCCGCCCCCGGCTCCGCCCCCGGCTCCGCCCCCGGCTCCGCCCCCGGCTCCGCCCCCGGCTCCGCCCCCGGCTCCGCCCCCGGCTCCGCCCCCGGCTCCGCCCCCGGCTCCGCCCCCGGCTCCGCCCCCGGCTCCGCCCCCGGCTCCGCCCCCGGCTCCGCCCCCGGCTCCGCCCCCGGCTCCGCCCCCGGCTCCGCCCCCGGCTCCGCCCCCGGCTCCGCCCCCGGCTCCGCCCCCGGCTCCGCCCCCGGCTCCGCCCCCGGCTCCGCCCCCGGCTCCGCCCCCGGCTCCGCCCCCCGGCTCCGCCCCCCGGCTCCGCCCCCCGGCTCCGCCCCCCGGCTCCGCCCCCCGGCTCCGCCCCCCGGCTCCGCCCCCCGGCTCCGCCCCCCGGCTCCGCCCCCCGGCTCCGCCCCCCGGCTCCGCCCCCCGGCTCCGCCCCCCGGCTCCGCCCCCCGGCTCCGCCCCCCGGCTCCGCCCCCCCCCGGCTCCGCCCCCCCCCGGCTCCGCCCCCCCCCGGCTCCGCCCCCCCCCGGCTCCGCCCCCCCCCGGCTCCGCCCCTCCCCGGCTCCGCCCCCCCCGGCTCCGCCCCCCCGGCTCCGCCCCCCCGCTCCGCCCCCCCGGCTCCGCCCCCCGGCTCCGCCCCCCCGGCTCCGCCCCCCCCCCCGGCTCCGCCCCCCCCCCCGGCTCCGCCCCCCCCCGGCTCCGCCCCACGCCCTGCCCTGCCCGGGATGGGGGCGGGACCAAACTTCCACATACTCGGGGGAAAAAAGAGTAAGGAAAAAAAAAAGGAACAATGAAAACATGAAAAAAAATATTATAAAATAAAATAAAACAAAATAAAAATTTAAAAAAACCCTCAAAAGTTAATAAAAAAGTAAAATAAGAAAAGAAATAAAATCTAAAATAAATTTAAAATATAGTTTAAAAATTTAAAAATACAAAATAAATAACATGAATGTAAAAACTGAAATAATATCCATAAATTTAAAAAAAAATAAAAGTCATTAAGATTTTAAATAGTAATAAAGAGAAATTTGAAAAATTTAAAAATAAATAATAGACTAAAAATATAAAAATTAAAGAAATAAACCAAAAGCATTTTAAAAAGACAAAACAAAAAAAATTAAAACATTAACCACAATACAATATTTAACATAAAACACAAAAATCAAAAAGTAAAAAATAAAATAAACAATAAGTAAAAAAAATTACGAAATTAAATAAACACAGCCCTCCCCTCATGCCACTTCCTAACACAGGCCCCAGGAGTTTTCTTGATTAGGCAGGGATAGGGTAAACAAACCCAGTGCCTCCCAGAAAATAAGGTTTTCTAGACAATTCCCAGTTTTGCTTGGAAACAAATTCTGTTTTAGCAGGAAGCTCACTTGGGATGAACATCCACATGTGCCAAGGCAGGAAAGAACCACCCCCTTGTGTCCAAGGAACAGCAACTAGGCCGGGATTTAAGTTTTAATGGGACTTATGTAATTAAAAACACACTCAGTTGAACTTGAAAACAAGATGAATCGAGGCAATTAAACACTTTACAAGTTTTCCTGGGAATTCCCAGAATTCTGTGGATATGGTGCTGAACAACTCCTGATTTACCAACATTAATTTGGTAAATTTCCTTGGAAAAGACCCCTAAGAAGCAGCAAAATTCCAATTAGGATGGAAAATAGGAAAAAATAAATATTCCCTCACTAAAATCAGAGAGAGGAAAAACATCAAATAAAAGGAAGGAATAATATCTAACTCCCAGCTTGCCTAGAAAACGAGCTCAGGAATTTCTAACATGGAAAACTTTTGGAACAGCCAGGAAGTCTGTGGAAGTCTATGGAATGATGATTTCAAACCTGCTTCCTCTGCTCTGACTTTCCAGGGAAGAGGGAGTTAAACATGCCTATTTACTCCTATTCCAGAATGATCTCTAGTTTGTGGGAGTAACAATCCAAAGAAACTCCAATATTACTTGTATTTGACAGATGAAACTCCCAGCAGAGTTGGGAAGTTTCAATGGAACCAAAGAGCCACAATTCCTGGAATAACAAAATTCAACTCAGCAAAAGTCAGGAATTCTATTTACAAATCCATGGAGGAGGAGGATGACACCAGGAACACAAACCAGCTGAAAGCAACGATTTACTGTAAAGGGCAGGAAATCAAATGGACAGTCTCTGGTTCTGATCAGGCGTTTTTCCAGGAGTCAGAGAGAAAAGTGGGAACCTTGGACTGGGATAAGGCCTTCCAGTGGCTCCACTTCCTACTCGCTCTCTCCTTTTTTGCCAAATACCTGCAAGAGGAAAAACAGCAGGAATAAAGTTTCAAACAGGAGGTCCTTGGTTCAGGCAGACTGAAGTGCAGCTCCCAGGGAGCGAGTCCAGGCTGTGCCCAGGGGAGCTCTGGGAATCTGGGATTGCCCGTGGGATTAAAGGGCTGGAAAAGCAGGACCCACCTGCCGGGTTTAGTGCTGGGACACAGCAAGGCCTCGGCTCAGGGGCAACAGTTGGAGCTGGGACTGCAGGAGAACACCCCAAAGCCGGGTTAAACATCCTGCGTGACATGCAGCACGCTCCAGGAGAAACTCAGGTGGGAGAAGCCCCCGCATGCTCCGTGTTCCTTGCCCTCGGTATCTTTGCCAGGGCCTCCCTCAGAATGCTGACCTCACCCTGCAGCTCCTACAAAATAGGAGAACTTATGGGAATCACCCAGCAATCCATGGATTTCCAGGTATTAAGAACCAAAGCAGCCGCCTCTCAGTGGTGTCCCCAAGGCCCAGCAGTGCCCAGCACCTCTGACTGGAATTTGAGGGGTCCCAGCACAGCCCCAGAGCAGCAGAAAAACCCACCTCCAGACTCACCAGAGAGATGACAGGAGCGCCCTCCCTGCGATGCCTGCTGAGCCAAGTGGAGCTGGCAGGGTGACCCATGGACATTCTGTGTTCACCTTTCAACAGAGTCAATGTGGAAACAGAGCAAATCTCTCTTGGTGTCGAGATCCCTTCAGGTGCACCTGGAGATGCTGCAGTGTCCTTCAGCAGCCAGAGCAGAACAGGGTTTCTACGGTGCTGTAAGTGAGAAATACAATTTAATCAGAAGAAAATAAAAGGAAGCACCTCTCCCCCTGCTTTTTATATTAAAAAAATCATGCAGTAGAATTTTTTTAAGCACTCATTCTTGTTTTACACTGTGTAAATTACAAGCACTCAACTTCCAGCCTGAAATTGCAACAGCTCCTCAGGCTGACTGACCTCAGCAAGACCACCAGAACCACTGAATTGTGGAAGGGAAAGCTCATCCCATTCCAGCCTCACCCAGGGCACGGACACCTTCCACCAGATCCAGGGGCAGCCACAGCTTCTCTGGGGAACCTGTGCCAGGGCCCCGCCGCCCTCACTGGGAACAATTCCTTCATGATATTTAATCTAAACTGGCCTCTGAGGCATAAACTGAAAAATCACAACTAATCCTTTATAGTAAATTAAAGAGCATATACAGTATAATAGAATATATTCCAAGTAGTATTTTAAAATATATAAGATAGCATTTAGTAATACTGTGCTTATTACTTTTTTGCATATATTTCAACATTACAAATATGAAACCTTCAGCACAATCAGAAAATGAACTAGAAGAACTAACCTAAACAACAGAATAACAGCATTAAGAGCACAAGTAAAGAAATGAACACAGACTCTAAAACAATATGTTCTCTTAAAATTGTGCCAAAAAAGCCAAAGCACACATGAGAAAGATAAAGGTGAAAAAATTAATAAAAAGTGACCCCCACCACGGCCTGGAGACCACCACCACTAACCACTGAGCGTGCCCAGAAAAGCATAAAGTAATTACCATATCAAAGGAAAATAAGCAAGATCAAAAAATAAATACGTATGAAGAAAGTCTGTAAGATATCATGAATATGTAAAACCTCAGAAAATAAGAAAGGGGGCAAATCCCCTGGGGGGGTATGCGTGTCTTTGATAAAATTATTCCCCACGTCAATAAATACAAACCGCTCTAACAACTCGGATTAGTTGTGGAGTTCTTTCCGCGTCGTTTCAGCCTCCCTTCATCCTGATGAAGCCGTTCCCCTTGTCCATCACTGCGTGTCCTTGTGAGAAATCCCTCTCCATTGGGCATAAGCGGCTGGCACAGACCCCCACAAATCAATGCTCCGGGGGCTCCCGGGGCCACACGAGCAATCCGGGCGTTTTACCGGTTTCTCCTGCCGCCTTCCCCGGGAACCCCGGCTCGGCTCCAGCGCCGACAGCGAGTGCTCCAGCTCCGGGCACAGCGCCAGCGTGTCCCGCCCGCCCGCCCGCCGGGGGATCGGCAGCGGCCCCGACACCGCCTTGAATGGCCCGCCGAGGAAGCGGCAGTGAGGGCGGACACCGGCCGGGGCCGGCCCGGAACTGCCCCCGGCTCGGCTGGGCGCGGCTCGTTCGGTTCGGCTGAGGGGGGCGACGTTCGGGGAAAGTCAGACGTGTTCGGCTGTTCGGGGAAATTCGGCTGGGTTCGGCTGTTCGGGGAAACCCGGCGATTTCCGTCAGTAGTCGGGTATTCTCGGCTGTTCGGGGAAACTCGGTCATTTCCGTCAGCCGTCGGCTATTCTCGGCTGTTCGGCTACACTCGGTGATTTCCGTCAGCAGTCGGCTCTTTTCGGCTGTTCGGCAACTCTCGGTCATTTTCGTCACACCTCGCCTTTTTTGGTGGCAGAGAGCATTACGTCACTTTCGCCCCTCCCCACCGCCATCTTTAGAAGGTCAAGAGCAGCGAGCCGAGCCGCCATCTTGGTTGTGGCAAACTTAAGGACCCTATAGGTGTCTAACACAGGCGCCGGACTAAATCCACCAACCTGAATCCGGCCGCGGCACGGCTGAACCCACAGCCCGTGTCCCTACACCTGGAAACACCAGGGAAAATTGGCCCGGGTGGCGCTGTGGTCGGGATTTTTATGCAGGCATCCAGATAAACACACATGGGGTCTTCTCTTTTTCCCGCCTTTTTGGCCGCCATCTTTAGAAGGTCAAGCGCCCCAAGCCGTGCCGCCATCTTGGTTGTGGCATCCCCCCCAAATGTCCCCCTCGGCTGCTCGCACAGGCGCCTGACCATATCGCCTGCCCGAACACTGTCGTGGCGCCGCTCGGCCCCCATCCCGTGCCCGCTCACCTGCGTACGCCGCGGAAAAATCGCTCCTGGGCGGCTCCGTGGTCCGGGTCGCGCGCAGGCACCCGGCTGCCACGTGCCCTGGGTCCCCTCATTTTTTTTCCCCCTTTTTTTGGCCGTGATCTTTCGGTCCTCGGGCAGCAGCACTGCCCGTGAGCTCACAGCCCGGGGCTGCTACGGCGGAGAACTGCAGTACCGCTTTTTATCCACGAGATGGCAGCATTGCCTTACAGTTCACAGCCCGGGGCTGCTACGGGCACGGGGGAGAGCTGCAGTACCAAAATTTATCCACAGGATGGCAGCATTGCCTTACAGATCACAGCCTGGGGGAGCGCTGCAGTACCGAAATTTATCCACAGGATGGCAGCATTGCCTCACAGATCACAGCCCGGTGCCAGGCAGGGGAAATGCAGTACCGCTCTGTGTCCACACGGTGGCAGCACGGCCGCACTGCTACGTGCCCCGCGCACCGGCAAAGAAGAACGCGGCCAAAATTCCCCTTCCAAACAGCCTCGAAAATAAAGGCCCCAAAAGACCCCCAACCACAACAACGACGAGAACCCTGCCATCAACCAAACCGAATCCAAAAAAGCCTTCAGTTTAGGCTATATTTCAATATTTCTTCTGTTTCTTAGTTTGATATTTTTATTAATCATTACATTTTATCTATTAGATCATGTACATTATATTAGGTATATTTTACATATTGTAATATATGGAACATGTAATAATACATAGGGTATCTATTGATATTATTTTTCATATTTTATAGTTCTCTTTTTGTTACTTATATTTTTCTTATTGTTTTGTATTTGTACTTTTTTTCAATTCGTGTTTAATTTTTGATATTTTAAACAATATTTTAAACTATATGAATTCATTAACCTAGCACATCAGAACCACAGTTAATTAGAATTGAAGGACCCTGCTTTTCTAGGAGGAGTAAATATTTAATCTTTATTAAAATAATATGGGCGTATTTTCTCTTTCTGTGTGCTTTTGGTGAGGGTAGGTTGTTTGGGGGGGGGTTTGTTTTGGGGTTTTTTTTGTTTCCTTTGTGTTGTATTTCTTGGCTAACAAACAAGGAGGTTGAGAGAGCTACAAAATAAAATGTCTACATAGTTTTATTGCTACCTCTGAAATACACCTCGACATCGAGTTACTCCTGGCAATACTGTGCATGGGGAGAATGAGACCTGTTAAGGGATCAAAAGGAAAAAAAAAAAGACACCACGGTGTTGACAGCTTTCTCCATTCAGGTTTAATTCAGCATAAAATACAGAGGTTTTTGCTAACTGCACTCTCAATTCTATCCAGACATCCAATGTACATGGAGATCATTTTTCAACTTCTTTCTTGCTGACAGCCAAACTTTCACACAGGGGAAAAAAGAGTAAGGAACAAAAAAAAAAAAAAAAAAAAAAAAAAAAAAAATAAAATAAAATAAGACAAAATAAAAATTTAAAAAGAAAATAAAACTCAAAAGTTATAAAAAAGTAAAAAAACAAATGAACGAAATAAAATCTAAAATAAAAAATATAATTAAAAAATTAAAAATAAAAATAACAAATGTAAAAACCAGAACACCCATAAATTTTAAAAAAAGAATAATTAAGATTTTAAAGAGTACTAAAGAAAAATAAAAATTAAAAAATAAATAATAGAATAAAAGTATAAAAATAAAAGAAATAAACCAAAGACATTTTAAAAAAATACAAAACAAAAACACCCTATGAAAACATTAACCACAATACAATATTTAACATAAAAAATACAAAAATCAAAAAGTAAAAAATAAAATAAACAATAAGTAAAATAAGAGACAAAATTAAATAAACACAGCTCTCCCCTCATGCCACTGCTTAAAACGGCTCCAGGAGTTTCCTCAATTGTGCAGCGATCGCGAAAACCTCTCAGAAAATAAGGTTTTCTAGAAAATTCTCAGTTTTGCATGCAAATAAATTCTGTTTTATTGGGAAGCTCACTTTGGATGAACATCCACATGTGCCAAGGCAGGAAAGAACCACCCCATTGTGTCCAAGGAACAGCAACTAGGCCGAGATTTAAGTTTTAATGGGATTTATGTAATTAACAATGCAGTGAATTGAACTTTACAAAGAGATGAATCATGGCAATTAAAACTTAGCAAGTTTTCCTGGGAATTCCCAGAATTCTGTGGATATGGTGCTGAACAACTCCTGATTTACCAACATTAATTTGGTAAATTTCCTTGGAAAAGACCCCTAAGAAGCAGCAAAATTCCAATTAGGATGGAAAATAGGAAAAAATAAATATTCCCTCACTAAAATCAGAGAGAGGAAAATCATCAAATAAAAGGAAGGAATAATATCTAAATCCCAGCTAGCCTGCAAAACAAGCTCAGGAATTTCTAACATGGAAAACTTTTGGAACAGTCAGGAAGGTGGTGGAAGTTCATGGAATGATGATTTCAAATCTGCTGCCTCTGCTCTAATTTTGAGGGGAAGTGGGAATTCAACAGGTCTATGTACTCCGATCCAAGAAGTATCTGCATTTGAGGGAGTAACATTCAAAAAAACCTCCAGTCTTATTTCTATTTGACAGCTGAAACTGTCAGCAGAATTGGGAAGTTCCAGCAGAAAAAAAGAGCTACAACTGCTGGAATAACAAAATTCCACTCGGCAAAAGTCAAATTCTATTTACAAATCCATGGAGGAGGAGCATGACACCAGGAACACATTCCAGCTGAAAGCAACAATTTATTGGAAAGGGCAGGAAACCAGTCTCTGATTATGGTCAAGCAATTATGCAGGAGTCAGAGAGAAAAGTCCTTCCAGTGGCTCCACTTCCTACTCGCTCTCTCCTTTTTTGCCAAATACCTGCAAGAGGAAAAACAGCAGGAATAAAGTTTCAAACAGGAGGTCCTTGGTTCAGGCAGACTGAAGTGCAGCTCCCAGGGAGCGAGTCCAGGCTGGGCCCAGGGGAGCTCCGGGAATCTGGGATTGCCCGAGGGATTAAAGGGCTGGAAAAGCAGGACCCACCTGCCGGGTTTAGTGCTGGGACACAGCAAGGCCTCGGCTCAGGGGCAGCAGTTAGAGCTGGGACTGCAGGAGAACACCCCAAAGCCAGGTTAAACATCCAGCGTGACACGCAGCACGCTCCAGGAGAAACTCAGGTGGGAGAAGCCCCCGGATGCTCCGTGTTCCTTGCCCTCGGTATCTTTGCCAGGGCCTCCCTCAGAATACTGACCTCACCCTGAAGCTCCTACAAAATAGGAGAACTTATGGAAATCACCCAGCAATCCATGGATTTCCAGTTATTAAGAACCAAATCTGCAGCAAAAGGTGCCCAAACTCTACTGCAAACCAGCAGCTCTGAGGAGACACAGGAATTTATTCCAGAGGGGACACAACTATCCCATAGCCAGCCAGTGTTTCTCTCAGGCTCTCCCCACTGCTCTCTGAGGACACAAACAGCAGATTTTCCCTGGTGTTCCCCTTTCTGCCAATGTGAAGAACTTCTCTTCTCCTCTGACTCCACGTTCAGGAGGGAAAATAGGAATATTATCATTGGAGAGACTGTCCAGGAGAGTGTGACTGAGGCAGGATCACCAGCTCCCAATCCACTGCTGCTCCTGGATTTCTGAGCAGTTCCTTTCCATCCTGCCCTCCCCAGCACCATTCCCTGGGTGCCGTGTCCACAGACACCTTCTCCATGCAGCTTAAAACCCACAGGAACAAAAAAAAAAGAAGATTAAAAATCAATTCACATATTTCTAGTCTGGAGAGAATGAGGGAGGTCTAAAATCTGTATTTATTTTAGAGCAGTAGAGCAATTTTTTAACGACCTTGAGTATCAGTGAAGGGCAGTAAAAGCTGATAAACACCTTTATTAACTTATTAGCAGCAGAAAAATGAAGTTTTAAGTTTAGTAAAGATCAAGTTTTGCTGCTAAAAATTATGGAGGTGCCATGTTGATGTTAGTGCTTTAACCTTATGATATTAGAGGGTATTTGTACAATAAATTCATTATTGAAGCAGCTTACTTTACAATAAGATTTTTTACAATAAAGTTGGCCAAAAAAGAGAGTCTGAAAATCAAGATACAATTCTCACAGCTATTTAAAAAAAAAAAAGTTGTCTTTGGTGTGTATAACTTGCCAGCCCTACATGTTTTCGGTCATTACCATTTATTTTTACCAAGTTGATGATTAAAAACTTGTAGAAAGCTCAAACAAAACCCCACAAAGCTAAGCATTTTCCCAAGTACCCTCAGTGTGGAGCTGTGTCAGCCCCAAGTGTTACTCCCTCAGCCCAGCCCGGAGGAGGCTCCAGCTGCTCCCCAGGGGGGGTTAGCAAGGGACTCACTTGTTTGAAGCCATTCATGTTGGTGGGGTGCACTGGAGTGCCAATAAATGTGAAATATGTGACTCTCATCTTGAACGGTGGGGACTGACCAGCTCGGGGGAATCCCCTCCACCAGTACAGGGTGCTCTGCCACAGATTTAATCTATCTGCATCTGAAAGAAAGTTAGGACAAAAGTCAAAGTGGTGCAGTATAACTTAACAGGTCCAGACATCTCGTGTCAATCTACAGATACCATCTAGAGTCCAACTACACCCCACATGACAAATTTTAAGTCCCCGGGACTTGTCCTATTACCCCTACACCCAGCTATGGAGCAGGGCAGGGCAGCTCCGGGACAAACACACACCTGTGACACCGGACATGACAAATGAGGGGACACAACAGGGACACAAAATTCAGAAGAATGACCATGAGGACCAAGAGAACTCTGAATGAGATGACCGAGGTAAGACCCATGGCAAGCCAATGAGGCTCAGAGAACCCTACAGGAAGAAGATGCTAACGGGACGACTCATTCCAAGAACTGCAAAGATGGATGCCTGAAAGTCCTATGGCCAGAATCTTCTATCTTCACATTTGTGCAAGTCCTAATCCACCATAATGGGTCTATATACCACCAAAGAACGTAATATTGAATAAAAACCACATATAAATACCACTATTTATTAAATAGCACTGCAATTATCTATGTTCAACTGTATCTAAATATAATTAAAATATATTAATTTGAGCATTTAAAATGGAACTCTGAAGTCATTCCAATCCCAGTGCTGTCCAGTCCTGGGATAAAGCACTTCCCACCACTCTTGGAATTTTCTTACCTGTCCCTGCCAGCTTTGGAAGGTTTCTGGGGGAGTTGGGATTATTGGTGCGCTTCAGAAGCTGCACATGCCCAAAGCACTCCCTCAGGAATGTGGAGCTTCCCCCGTGCTTTTCAGTTCTTTATCCCAAATACTTGCCCCAACTATCCACAATCTAGAAGGAAAAAACAGGGAAAAGAAGGAACACCAATTAATTCTGACTTAAGGAGTCTTGTATTGATCATCCCAACACACTTCCGGGTGAAAAAAACATTTTTGTCACTCTAAAAAGTCCGCTTGATATTGTCTCAATAATTGTTATTTAAATATTGTATTAAGAATCATAAGGACACAATGCTTGGAATTCTCAAAAACAGCTCAGCTTGGCTAGTTCAAGGAATTTCATACCCAGGGAACTGAGCAGTCTCAGATTTGAACATCACATTTGATATAAATCTGATTGAAATTTGATATTGTTTGGCTGCTAAACTTTTCCAAAAGCTGTGGAGTCAAGCTTTTCCATGTCACATCTGGTGTTACCCTTGGGAAAACCCCGCTATGAAAGCTTTGAGGTAGAGGCTGCACTTGATGTTACAGACAGAATTCCTTTGGGATTTGGCATTTCCTGCACTTTCAAATACATAAAAAGAATGAAGTGCAGAGTGCTGAGCCTCAATTATTCCCAGTTTCCTCTTTCCTCAACTCCACATGGATTTGTGCCTCCTCTGAAGGTCTGGAAAGGAATTTGGGAATCCCCTTCAGTTTCTGTTTTCCAGCTTTTTCTCTGAGGTGTCCCAAAAAGCAAAACAAGAAAAAAAACCCAAACATAATGGCACAAGATCCCAACCCCTCCCAAAATGCAGCTCCTCACACCAAACCTTGGGAGAATCCATAGTGGTTCCAATACTGCTCCAATCCCACCTTGAGCTGAGCTTCTGGGGTGCTCTGCCTAATCCACATCTGAGTTTGGATAGTCCAAAGCCTGCAGGAAAAGAGGAGGCAAATGAAGGGGAGAGGGGAAAAAATGGAGTTTTGGAATATTCCTCTGGCACGAGATTGAAGGGAAGGATGGAGAGGTTTCACAGAAAAGAAGTCCCAAAGGCTGCTTAATTCCCAGCAATTAGTGCTGCTGAGGTTGAATCCAAGAGGACAAATGCACCGTGATCAAACGGGAGTGGCTGACAGGACGGGTTATAACATATATACAATATATAATATAGTCTTCTTTCTTCTCTGTGGCCCTCCCAGAAATTCTTCATGTCTGGATGTACTCCCAGTCTCCCTGCTGGGGATGATGGACTTGGATATCCCAGGTTACTGGTGAGGCTCAAACAAAGTTATGGAATGACCAAAGTGTTCTTTCCCAAGGAAATGACATTCTCTGAAACTGAGATAACTTATCCCATGGCTTTTACCAGGAAGAGTCACAGTCAGATATGGTCTCCCACAAAGGATTCCATATGGACACATTTTTTGCTTGGAGCTTGGCTAAATTCCTCAGCAATGCCAGACAATGCGGCCATTGGAGGTTTTTGGCAGATTTGGCTCATTTGCCTTTTTTGGCCTTGTTTCCTTCTCTCAACCTTCCCACTAAATTGTGGTGTCCAAGGAACATGTAAATCCCATTTGATCCCTATTTTTTGGGACAATTTTTGCATGATTCCTGTACAAACTGAGGCACCCTATTACGATGTTTTCCCCTACCACTCGCCAGCAGTTTTATCTGCCAGTCCAAGCCCTACATTAGTTGGGCTCTCCCCACATTTCTGAGCTTCACAAGGCAGGAGATTGATTTGGCTTGGGAACTATCACTCCCATTTGATAACACCTCCATGTTTGACAGCTGACATGTTTTTTGCTGCAGGGGCTAACAATATTGTGGGAACAAACAGTAAAGCTGCTGACGCATATCAACGTGAATAACGCACAAAATAAAAACCAAAGGCGCACAAGAGATGGACTCAAAGTTTGAATGTTAAACTTTGAATACTGAACACTATACATTGCCATAACAGAGAACTGTTACGACCAAAACGGGATCTTGATAATTAATAGGTTTAAAAGCTCATTGCTCAAAAGTCAGATGGAAGACTTGGAAATATTGAAAAACAACAGAAAACATAGATTGGGGGGAGAGGGGGCACGGAATGACATTACAATTAGTCCACATTGCTCCTCCATCTTGAATATGGTGTCCAATGCAGATCTCTACCTCTCTAAAATGAGGTAACAGTATGAAAAAGTACTAGAAGATATGCATGTATGAAATGAGATACAGATCAGCTGCCATACAAAACAGACTTTGCTTTTCAACCAGAAAGCAAATTGGGAAAATCATGACAAAGTTCAGCAGTGATCATGGAAATGGTATTATTCATAATTTTCTGTAATAGAAGTCCTAAGAGGTATCAGATGACATAAGGAAGTACCAGGTTTAAACACACATCTCTCTCTTTATACAGCACCTGGACATTGTAAAATTCTCTTTTCCATCAGATATTGTGAATGCTAAAACTTAATATAGGTTACAAAATCACTTGGACAACCATAGATGAAATGTGCAAAGCCATGACCTCTGGCCCATGAAATTTATCAGCCACAGGTTACAATCACTAGAAAAATATTCCAGGGTTGTCTTGGACAATGGACCAGAGAATGAACTCCTTTTGACTATGATGACTCCTTTCACAAACACCATCAATGCTTCCTTGCTTATTAACTACTGTATTTTAATGTATGCATGCTTTTTAAAAAAGATCATGTCTTTGTTTTATGACCCTAGAGATCTGTGGCAGATTACAACCACAGTCAAAACACCTCAGGTGGCTTGTTTTGTACACAAAAGACCTCCTCCTTAGGAAAAACCTGAGATGTATAGATACCTTCTGCCATTAAATTCAATGCCTCACAGATGTGTTCCAGTTCATTTGAATGCATCTGGAGCTTTGTATAATTCTCAAGCTTATTTCCACAAACAGAACCTAAGAATCATGTCCGAGAGCTTTAACCACAAGTATCTTCAGAATAAAATGTTGCTGCTGCTGTACATTTCCTTCAGCTTTGTGTCCTATTTCCAACTCCAGTTCTCTGGCTAATTAGGAAGAAACCTTTTAGACAATATTCTAAGAACCACTGTTGACATTTTGTTCAAAGAAATTGGTAGTAAGTCGCTCAATCGAGCCTATCCTTTCATTTCCTTACACTCCAGTGTCCTTTAAAGAATTCCAAAGAAAAATATAGTAAAAAGTATTAAAAACAGTAAAAGCAAACTCATCCACTCCATAGCTTAATCACACTTCTTTGACTAATGTTCAGATTTTACTAAGGTGTGTTTAAAAGTATTTCAAGGGTTCCCCAAGTTGCTATGACTAGAATTCCTGTGAATGCAGGCAAACCTGGACACACAGCTCCAGTTCACACACTAAGCTCACAGGATGTCGCATGTCAGAATGCACCAGGCAGTTCAGTGACTCACTACGTAGCCGGGCACATTCTGGTAGATAACCTGAGAGCTGCACACACTGGTGCAGTCACACAAGTGCAACAGTCAGGATAAACAGATTTTAGATATTCATTATATAAAATGTTTTCATGAGCTTCTAAAGCCATGCCCAACTAATCTTGTCAGACTGAAAAACAACCACTGACATAAAAAGTAATGCTCAGTCTTTATGCTCATAAAAAGTAAAACTCAGCTAAAGTTTTAACTACATCTTACCAAAAGGATGAAAGCATTCTGTGCCTTTTTTCTCCCCATCTCTTTAACTCCGATGTTTGCACATCTCTTACTGATCAACAGTTGTACTGCTAGAGGAGAAACCCATTATCACAGTAGCTGGGATAACATTAGTCATGTCATATTACTCAGGTCAACCTAACAGAGAACACGAATAGCAGACTTTTCAACTGTCAACATTTGCTGCTAGCATCATTTGTGTTTGGAGATGTAAAAATGGGGTATGAAAAGCTCACAAAAGAAAAAGACACGCCTATATGCTTCTTTAAAAAGGGCTCAAAAATGTACTTTGATAATGCTTTTTGTCTTTATGGAAGTGAAATATGCACATTGAAAATACTTCTGTGTAACGATCATTTCTGTTATGACAGTGCCAAAAAATTATCACAAACTGAAGCCTGGAAAGTATTAGAGATTATGTATAAGCATCAGCCTCAGCTATTTACAAGAGAGTTTCATTCAAGACCATAAATCATTACGCTAGCAGTCAAGGCTGATCTTTGATTATAGCAGAAAAGCTTAACTATTTTTAAAGTTCTCGTTCTTTAGCTATGTCTCACATTTCATCCTAGAGTCTTTGTGCACTTTAAAACATGCAATCTCTTTTCTAGGTTTAACCAATACTTATTAGGGTTACATGAAGCTAATGTACACAGGTGAAAACGTGAGCTGTTTAGCTCAACAATCACAGCACCACATCCTTTTCATAAACCTATTATCTACACTAAAAACTCTTGAGGATTCTGAAGTCTACTGGGTCACAAACAGAAAAAAAAATTGAAATAAACAGCCACTTACACCAAAAAGTCGACAAATATGCTAGCCCTAGTTAACAGTTCAGTTTGCTTTTAGAAGGGGTCACCCCTAGTTAATAGTTTGGTTTAGAACACACACTTCGTGAGCCGGCCTTCAGCCACTGCACTCAGCTTTAGCCGTGAGCACATATTTGGAAGCAGCCCTTCTAAGGACATCTGCCGCAGCTCAACATCACCTTCAGTCTGCCAGCTACCAGTTTAGAGCCTACAAAGTTATTTTTCTTGGGGCTACCTGAGGTCTTAGATGTATAAAACTCGGACATGTACGAGTGAAGGCCCTAAAGGAAAGAAAGGCCCATATCCACATACCTCTTCACTACAAAGTCTCTGCCTACAGCTCTCTCTTCTCCGTGTCTCCGTGTTGTCTCGTCTCTCCAGTCAGGGCCCACGAGCTACTTGGTAAGAGCAGCTCGCACTCACAACAGAAGTACCTGCAACAGTTAGTTGCATTTTACCAGCTTTACAGAAAGCCTCCAGTGGCATTTCTAGAAAACAAGAAGACACAATGCAACAGGCTGCACGGCGAACCACACCAGATACTGGGCTCCGAGTATGCCCAAACTTACTTTTAGCTCCTTATTTCCAAGGGGAAAGAAAACCGAACCATCATTTTTCTCTAGTGGAAACAAAAGAGCCACCTAGTCGAGGACTACTATCCTGACTTCCCCACGTGAACAGTCGCTTACAGAAACGATCTGCAGAGCAAACGCCTGGGTGGACAAGGTCACCGGCCTCTGCAGCACTCCACAGGTTAGACCGCATCCTACCTCTTTCGGCGGCGTGCATGAAGAGCAACTCAGTCCCTGTTAACGAAAACGAACAATAACCAGCAGTGAGGAAGTGCTGATGGTCGGCCTGTGCTCCAGCGGCCTTTGGGAGCCCCACGGAGAGCCTCGGCCCACTGCGGAGCGGCGGGAGCCATGAGGGCGCGGCCCGCAGGCCCCGTGAGGGCCCCGGGGGGCGGGGGGGGAGAGGCGGGGGGAGCGGGAGGGCGGGCGAGCTGCGGCAACCCAGCGGCTGCGCGGCGCAGCCCCGGAACACCTGAGCAGGAAACTCCTTTTTTGGGTCGCGGAAGTGCCATAAAAGGCGTGTAGGAAATGCCAAATATGGTCAGCGAAGTTCCGGACGTCGCAGGGCGGTGCTTCTGCTCAGCCGGGCCCGGCCCCGGCGCGCTCCCGGCCCTGGCGCGGCGCCGCGGGCTGTGGGGCCGGGCGGGGGCATCCTCCCAGCCCAGCCGGGCCGCCGTTCATGTCGCTAGTAGACAGATTTGAACTGGGCTCTCAATCGCAAGCAGGCGAGGTTTAGTTCCGAGCAAATGGGTCTTCTGCGCGTGAGCGTGAAGGCGAGTGGTATTCGCTGCCCTTCCTACAGGAGGAAGGGTTTTCCTGGCCAGTGACAACACCTGCTGTTACCTTGGGAACAATCGCCTTGAAACCGACTCATCCTACTAATTGGACTAGAAGCAAACTTTTTAAGAATCAGAAATCCTGTCTTCAGGCCAACAGCAAACGAAAGATCTTGCAGAAAATGTATGGGCAATGTTTTCTCATAAAGCATATTTTTTTCCCTGAAATCTGATTTTGTTTTATGGTACAAAGGCCATGAAAATAGTGAGTATTGAAGAGACATTTGTACATTGTAATAATATATGTATCCTTAATAGCAGTTGGACTAGATGTTCATTGTAGGCCCTGGGTCCCTTTCAACTGAGCTATTCTATTCTATACATCTGAACAGAGCAGTGCTCACCAATCAGAATAACCTGACTCCAACTCCTATTTTGTTCTTGACATTGGGAAACGGATGTAGGCAAAAATTTTACTGTTACCTGTACATAATGTTATTTGCCTCCTTCTTTGAAGCACCACATTTGGAGACTCTTCATTGTCTTGTCTCCCATAAGGGGAATTCTGTGACTTCTAATGTGGATTATATGCTCAGGTGGTCTGAAGCGATATATTCAACTTGCCAGTCAACCTGCCTTGAACAGAGGCCAGAGCCCCTCGAGTTGAAAAGAGTTAGCACATTTTCCGAAAAAACTCAGCTGCAAAGTCCCCGTTAGCAGCTTGCAAAAATACATCCAGCACTGCAGGCACAAGCCAGCACAAAGCTGCACAGGTCTTTCCCCCACAGCTTGTCCCAGACAGCTTGTCCCAGTCCTATCTGAGACTGGGATTTACCAACTGGCAAGCTCTTTGGTATCTTTCAGAATTGATACCGTTTGCCAGAGGTGGTCTTCATACCTGAGGAGAAGGACTAGAATTCGGACTTCAGCAGATTTGCCTTCCTAGCCAGTACAGTCAATTTTGGTAAGCAGTAGGGCACGCGTGTCTGGAAGAGATTGCTAGGCAGTTTGGACCATGCTAGGTGCATTCATTGAGACCTGTTTCTGCCAGCTAGTCACAACCTTAAACGTAAGTATCTTGTAGAGAGCCTACCCAAAAGGAGAAACATCAGAACCCTCTTCTGTACCTGTGCCACCAGCTCTCACAGATCCAATTTCCTCTGAATTCAGCCTGCAGTGGTCACATAACCCCCGAAATGCATTTCAAGCCACCAGGAAAGGAAGTGTTTTCTCCTGTAAATACCGAAACACCTGTAATAAAGGGTATCCAGCCCACACAGTCATATGCCTTGTGTTGTGTCAAGGAGGAACTTATGGCAGCCCTCAGCTGACCAGTGCTATCTTATATCAGCCAGCCCTTATGGCTGCGCTTACTGTATTTCCAGCCTAGAAAGTGCTCTGTTATTTTGACATCTAGTAAGATTTCTGACTACCTATGAACACAGCTGAGATTCCAATTGTCCAACTTTAATTTCAGCATTAGAAGAATTGTTTTTCTGTCTAAGGTTAGCTCTGGAAAAGCCAAAAGACAGTAAGTGTGGCTACATCAAAAGAACTGGTGATACGCTTAATGCAAGGACACGAATGCACCATCCCTCCGTTTTGCAAGCAACTAGACATAGAATTGATTTCCTCTCCTTTCTTCAAACATGGTATTTTTTTTCCAGGAGACAAGTCGTACAT
Organism: Zosterops lateralis; assembly: GCF_965231275.1. Lineage (NCBI taxonomy): Eukaryota > Metazoa > Chordata > Aves > Passeriformes > Zosteropidae > Zosterops > Zosterops lateralis. Next base: position 18,632,960 of record NC_139774.1, on the reverse strand, counting down.
GTGACTTTGAAGCTGAGGTGCAGTCTTCCTAAGTAGTAATTTCAAGGAAAATGTAAGTCTGCACAATTTGATGTTTTATTTATTTTTTTTCTGAAGGGTATTGTACACCAAATATCCCAATGGCAGGAAAGCGCATTCAATGGGTTTAGAAGCCAAACAGTCACTTTCATTTTAACAAACACAATTACAAAGTAAAAATAAACCACAAAATAATGAACTGCATGTTCATAACATACAAAAATTGCTGCCTACTCAGTAGGTAACTACAACATTCCAACTCCTGAATATATATATAAATTTACATTTTTGTAACAAAAATAGACTTTGAGAGGTGGGGGGGAGAGGGCGTGTGGGAGGGGTTGTTGGGGTTTGGTTGTTTGTTTTTCCTTTACATTCCATCCCCTGGCCCTTTCTCGCACTCTGTCCCCACCCATTCCCTGCTCTTCCTTACATTCTTTAAGTAACATCCCTTCCACTTTAAGGCAAGATGCAAAGCATCCACTCACACAAACGCATGACGTCAGCAAGGCTTCACAAAAAGGCACCAAGACTTGTAACTTTTAAAACAAAACTTCTGCCACATGTGAGAGTCTCATCAGGTGATATTTACATAGCATCACTCCAACATGCTCAAATACAGTAAGTGCTGTTCCCAAAGAAGTTTGAAACGCATTATAGCATTGTCACTGAAATAGAATTAACACTTACAAAATAGGGCCCTGCAAACTCCAAATTATACAATATGAATATGCAAAGATTTTTTCAACATCAATAGTACCTAAAGGAAAGCAAAACCATGGCACATGTACAATTTACATCGGCTAGATACTTAATCAAAAGTCCTTTCTTCCTAATAAAAGACTATTGTTTACGGGGGAAATTATATTGAACTTATATCCACAATCCATGCAAATTAAGTCATTCAACAGAGGTGGAAAACTTAAGCAGCAGTTGATTCAGGCAGCTGTTGTTTTAACTAAATAGCCTTGCAACGTATGGTGTTGTGGGAGTAATTGGAGGCTCCGTGTCTGATAATACCGATGGAAAAGGTGAATTCTCCTGTTCCAGAAGGTAGTCTCAGCAGATCTCAATTGTCCTTGGAGAAAAGGCTGAGTTCATGTCTGAAAGTGCTGAGGTCACCTGTGAGCTGAAGTTGTTGGTGACTCCTGGAGATGAGAAGGAGGTGGCCACTTGGGTCTGAAAAGTGGCAGTGCCAGAGGGGTAAGTGGTTGCTATAGAAGGGGATGGGAATGTGGTGTGTGCAGGGGAGGGATAGGAAGAGGGAGCAGGAGAAGAATATGCTGTGCGCACTGGGGAGGGATAAGTGGTGGCAATGGAGGAAGGGTAGGATGTAGTCACAGAGGATGAATAGGCAGGAATTGGGGAAGCAGTTGAGGCTGGAGCTGCCTTTTCCACTTTCTTGTCCTTCTGCCTAAGGTGGATTTTAGTGTGCCTCTTCCTCTCATCACTTCTGGCAAACTTTCTGCCACAAATGTCACAAGCAAATGGCTTCTCTCCTGTGTGCGTGCGGATGTGTGTAGTCAAGTGGTCACTCCTGCTGAAATTCCGCATGCAGATGCGGCACTGGAAAGGTTTCTGTCCCGTGTGGATGCGTATGTGCCGCGTTAGCTCATCAGATCGTGAAAACCTCCGGTCACAGGACTCCACTGGGCAGGCATAGGGACGCTCATGAGGAGGCGTCTTGCTGGGACGGTTTGGGTATTTCCTCATCCTGCTGGGCTTGATCAGCTGGGACTGATAATTAGTGTTGAGGGTCTTCAACTCTTGGGAGCCAGTCTGCGTAGCGAATGCCTTAATAGTGGACAGTGGTGTGAGGGAAGGCTGCTGTGCTCTGGTCTCAAGGGCTGGGAAGGGCTTCTGATCAGCTGGAACAAGACTGAGCTCACCCTGTTGTTGAGGGAACAAGTAATCCGGGATCATTGGCACCTGAAAGTTGGTTTTAGCAGTCGGATAAGCTGGAGGCGGATACTGTATGGGGGCTCCAGAGGGGTTGGGGAAGGACTGGGTCTGAGATTCAGGGAAAATGTCAGAGCTGGAGTTGGGAAACGTTGGTGCAGCTGAATAAATTGGATTGTTCTCGCTGGCTTGGACAGAACAGCTCAATGGGGAGCTCTGCGAGGAGGATGGTGATGATGAAGTAGGCGTAGAGGTGGGAGGTGCATTAGCCATGCCCACCAGCCCACTGACGAGGCTGAAGAGGGGCTCTGGCCATAGGGGGTTGCTGCTGTTGGGGGCCGGCTCTAAGGAGAAGCGCCCCGTGTAGGTTATCGGTGGCAGTCGCGTCGTTTGGTTGGGATAGCTGGTTTCTGGCAGGGTTTTCTCGTTGTTCAGGGAGATTTCGGGAAAAGTGTCTGCAAAGAGAGGAATAGCAATTAATTCCAGCAGCCACTGCAGCTGCTGCCGGTGCTTCGCGAGCCATCCCTCTCACGGCGCAGCCCCAGATTCTGTTTAATTACTAATTGAGCGTAACATATTGCAGAGTCGCTGGCAGTTCTCCAGCCGCAGCTAGTCCGGAGCCGCTGACGCACACAGGAGAATCCCCCCGCGCGGCCGCCGGGACAGAGGCGACGCTGCAGCGCGGAATTCCCGCAGGCGTCGCTGCCCCCGCTGCAGACCAGGACTCCCCGCCCGCCTGGGCGAGGTCAGCGCGCTTACCTGCCGCGAGGTGCTCGAAGTGCTGCTCTCCGGGCTCCCCGGCGGCGCCGAAGCCCGCGCTCTCGGGTGCCCCGGGCGGGGCAAGGAACTGCGGGCCCCCACCGCTGAGCAGCATCATCTCCTCCAGCTTGGGATAGTGAGTGTCCATGGCGGGGGGCGAGTGCGGGAAGGCGCCAAAGGGGTCGGAGATCTGCAGCGGGGGCAGGAGCTGCATCTCTGCCTTGGCCGCGGCCATGAGGGCGCCGGGGTCCGACTCTGACGGGTGATGGCGCTGCCGCCGCGGGCCCGGCTGCGGGGAGGCGGCCGTCGCCTGCTCTGCGCCCCGCGCCGCTGTCGCCCCGGCGCTGCCCGCTGAAAGCGCTCGGCTCCCCGCCCGGGGCTCCCCCCGGCTCTGCCCGCTGGAAGCGCTCGGCTCCCCGCCCGCCCCGGCACCGCCTCTATATATCGGGTCTCACCGGCCGCAGCCCGCCCCAGCCCTGACGTACATGGCCATATATGGAAAGCAGGAAGCCCTTATATGGATGCGGGCCGGAGGACCCCTCCTGGCGTCAGAGCCTGGCACCGGGGAAAGCCGGGCCGGGGGGCCCCGCCCGCCCCGGGCTGAGGGCCCCACGCCCGGCGCAAGTCTGACCCCCGCCGGGGGCAGCGCCGCCGCAGCGCCGCCGCAGCAACGCCGGTCCCGGGAGATGGGATCCCCGGCCCCCGCCGGTCCCGGCCAGCCCGCCGGAAGCCCCCGCCGTACTTTCCATATTAGGAAACAACCTTATAAGTCTCGATTCCGGCCGACTCTTCCTGCTCCTTATATGGCGATTCCGGCCCCGGGTTGGGGGGGCGCGGAGCCGCCCCCGGGCAGCAGCAGCAGGCGGAAGGCCCGGGCTGGGAGGAGCGGGGCCGCTGCCCGGGCAGGTGGCGCAGGAGCCTCGGGGAGCACCGGGCAGAACCCGGGATCACCGACGTGGTTTTGCGGGCAGAACTCCCCCTCGCCCCCACCCCGTTTGCTCAGCTCGCCCTGCTCGCCTCCCCTCCGTCTCTGCGGAGGAGCCGAGCGCCGGCAGTGACGGCCAGCGGTGCCGCCCCGGGGCAGTCTCCATGTGGAGTTTTCTGGGTGCTGGCAGCGCGCCCAAGACAGGAGCTGCCCGCTCCCGGAAAAGGCAATCTCCGGGATCCCAGCGGCCCGCCGGGATCGCCCCGCTCCGCCCGCTGCCGACGAGAGTGGCGGAGGTCTGCCCGTAGCGCCGGACCGGGACCGACCCCGGCTCCGTGCGCCTCCTTCACTTAGCGGAGAACGAGGCACTGGTAAACAGAGAGCCCCAGGTACTACATGGCCACAGCCACCACTGACTTCAGCGCGATGAAAAGTGACAGCGCTCGGGACTCTGCTCTCGCGGCCTTAGCTTGTCCCCTGACACGGCTACAGCTCTTTCCTGCCCTCCCTGCAAAGCGCCGGCTGCGCCCCGCACCGGCTCCGCACGGAACCCTCGGCCGCCCGCTCGACGCAACCCGCGCTCCGCGGAGGAGCCGCTCCGCAGGCCGGGGAGCCTCCCCGCTATAAATAGCGCCCGCCGCGGCCGCCGCCCCGCCCCGCCCGGGCAGTCCCGCTCCCGGCGCGCGGGGTTCCCTGGCGCGGGGCCAGGCGGCACCGGCGACGCAGTGCGGCCGCAGTGCGCGTGCGCGGCCAGCGCGGCGAGGGCTTCCCCGCAGTGCCGGGGCTCCGGGGGCGGGGCCTGAGGCGGTGACCGGGCCTGAGGCGGTGACCGGGCCTGAGGCGATCGCCAGGTGCGGCGCGGGACTTGCCGGGGAGTTGGCTCGCCGCCCTCCGCGGCTCCGTGTTCTGCCGCGGACGGCGCTGCCTCTGCCGCAAAGACGGAGCGTAACGGCAAGCGACTCGGTTCCTCTCCTGGTGTGGCTCCGCTCGCTCGGGGCACCGCCCGCGGCCGGGCGCAGAGCGGGCTCTTCCCCGCGGAAATCCTGGCCCCGGGCTGCGCCGCACGACGCTTTATGCCAGGCGGCCTTCTTTTGCTGTGGAAGGTAGCTCTAGGCTCTACTGCCTTTGTGATTTATATTCGAGTTGCGAACAACGGCAGGCCTATGTCTGCCCGCCTTTATAGAATATTTAGACTTTTGCCATGTGTACGGTTTTTAACTGAGTTGCTATATTTAGGACCGTGCCTTGCCAGTAACATTGTGCAGTGCCTCGCACACTGATACGTTTCCACGTTAAAATCAGTGATGGGCTGTAGCAGCACAATGGCTCCAGGAAAAACGCAGCTGGCCGGCTTCTCCTGATCTGCAGCTGCTGTTACTCAACGGCAACGACGGCGCATCTGTCCTTTGGTACTTACAGTTTATGGAGAATAATCTTACTGGTTTTCAGTGGAGCGGGCCAAGCCCCTATTTTGAAAATGTGATTTGGAGCTTTTCCTTTTTTAACCGACACCTGCTGCAGGTTTTGTGATGTCCCATACATAATGATTTCAACTAGGCTGACTTTCATCAGCATGTCATAGTTTGGAGCTCTATTAGAAAAGGATGAGTAGTAGAACTTGACTTTTTCTACAAGAAGCAGAAAACGTCTGTAGTTTGTTTTGGCTTCTGAACATCTTACTGACATTGCTTCTTCCTTGTTCTCTTTTTTTATTCAGTTTCTTTTCAAGATCAGAAAGTGGTGCCTGATTCTTAGAGAATTTCATTCATACCCTCTGCGTTAGGCCCAATATTCCTTTACAGATTTTGAAGTGCGTAATTCAGACAAATTGGATTTTTGTGTAAGAATTGGGTTGCTTGCTTGTTTTTTATCTTAATCTCAGACATTAGAGATGAGAGGAAAGATAATGTCTTTTTTTTTTTTTTTTTAAGCAATCTAAAGCAGCTGAGGGCTTTTCTCTGAGGCTTTCATGCTTTGATTTAAACAAACCCTTTAAAAATAGTTCATTTGGGCTGCATGGACTTCAAGAGCTTGTACAATACTCAAACTGTTCAAATATTTCCCCTGGTGCTGAAGAGCACCTCTGCTCTGGTGAACCTTCATCCTCCAGTTCAGGTAATTTGGTTGTGGTTGCTAAGAGACAATGCTTACCTTACAATGCTTTGCTGTTAGACCTGTGACAAATGGTATTAAGTCTACTGTGGTATCAGGATGAGTTAGACAATTCACCATATAAAAGGCTGTCCTCTTTGTCCCTGTAGAATTAATATATATGAGGTATTAGAAAGGTAAAGGTAAGAAAGTAGTGGAAGAAAGGCAAAGCAGGCAACAATTATGAGCATTCAACAAATGCCATCATCAATGAACAAAGACAAGAGATGCTTCTGTCAGTGCTGGGTTCTCCCTGCTGCTGTTACACAAGCACTCATTTTCCTCCTTTGGTAGTAATTATTTCACACACTTGCATTGTGCTTCAGAACAAGAATCACTGATGCCATCTACCGTATGTGTGTGTATCTTTAGAGGTGAAGGGTTAGTAAAGATGCCAGGCAGACTCAGTGTACTGAAGCTGAGGAATTCTGACATTGGATTAACATTTCATAAAAAGGAAACACAAATTGTAAGAATATGCTTTTCCTCACCTAACACAACCATCACCAGCAATATGATAGCATGCTGGATGAACATATATGCGGATTGCTATTCACATGGAAGAAAAGACCATAGGGGTTTTATTTCTCCATAGGACTATGAATGATTTTCATAGCTATTAAAGTTACTTTCTGAACTGATGTAGTAGTTTCTTTGTAGTTTGACTTACTGAGGGAAAAACAGTAAAGTACAAAGAAAAAGAAACCCACAAAACTACATGGATTTCAATGCCAGGTTGGACAGACCATTATGAGTCTGTAATCGGACACTATGTACACAAGTGGCCAGGGATCTTTATCCAGAACTTACAAAAGATATGTAAACTTTATTGTGCAGCTCATATTCATATATAAAGATTAACTGAATGCAATGTAAGGGATGTAAAAACAAGGGAATGAGAAACTAGGGTTGGTACCAATGAGAGCATTGGTACCATATCTTGAGATTTGTGGTCTGTATCAGGATAGAACAACTAACATCAAAGCATGTGACACTTAAAATTCCTCACAAGCTTTCATGGCAGAGGAGACTGATTTTCAGGAAGACTGATAGACTGATAGACAAGAAGTTCTGCTTTGAATCTGAGCTCTTAAATTAGCTCAGTTAGATGGATTGTGGAGGTTACTGCACCCCAGCACTTCATCATTAACAACTACTGCCTAGATGGAACTGTAGCCTCTGATGTAGGCCTTGTATTCTGTAGGGGAAGTTGGACTGGTGGTGCTAGTGACAGAAAAATGTTTTCAAAGAGCAATTTGATTGTATGTTCCTAGCACAGTACAGGGAACACATACTGCAAGTAGTATTACATAACCTTGAGAACAAGCACAACTCTTGAGAGCACAAAGAGTGCTACAAGTTGTGTTTATTTACAAGATATCACAAAACCACAGAGGCAAACCAGCCTGACAAGAAAAGGTTTGGGAGTTAGACAGCAAAACACTAGAAAATTCATCACAGAAATACCTATGAACTCTACCATACTGCCTTTCTGCTTAACCTGAAATATCTACGCAGAGTACTCTCTCTCTTGTATGACAGTTCACTAGGAGACAAAGCCAAAGTGCTTGCTGTGTACTCAACATGTTATGGCAAGGTCAGCAGTTTACTGTTTTGAAAGTCTGTCTTCCAGTTTTCAAACCCCATGAGTTTTTTTCCCCACTCTCACTGCAGTGTTGGATAGAAAATAACATGAAGAATGGCTTTTCTTTTGCTGTGTTTGCCAATGGAGTTGGCCAGGATCTATAAATACCATGTTAAATAAGTCAGCATAAGAGGTTAATGGGAGTTTAAATTATAATCAGTAAGAATGTGTTTTAGGGATTTCTAGAGTAGATCAGGTATTGAAGACATTCCTAGTTATAGTGCCTTCCTATGCAAGCCATCAGTCTTCATTCTGTATTTGATGGACTACTCCATGGTGTAAATAAGGTGGCAAATTTCCTCAAACTTGTATCCTGTGGCAGATAAAAATACAATGCTAGTTATTACTTTGACTCAAAAGAGATTTAAAAATGCACATTATTACCAAATATCTTTCTTCCTCTCATTTATATTATATGTTTTAAATGTGAGCACACCACCTATCACTATGTCTTGGCAGCAAGCCCATTAAGAACTATAATTTAGGGTTTCTATACTGTATTTTTAATTGGATGCTTTTTTCTTCCAGTTTTCTTTCGTGAGTGCTAATATACATATTGCTGCAATCACCTGGGTGAGCACATATGTTGAAACCACCTACAGCCCTGCACTAGAAAAGGTACTCTGCTCTGTGTTCTTGGCTTTAAATCTGTCCTTACAGAGGCCTTGTCATCCTCAGTGACTGTCAAAAGCTCAATAGTCTACAGCCTTTCTCCTCCCCTAGGTTTAATATTTTTTGTTTTATTCCTAATTGTAGATTTTAATTATGCAAGTCACTTGCATTTCTTGTACTCAGTTTTCTAGGTTAGGGGATCAGTATTTTTTGTCTCTAACTATTCCTGAAATGCCCATCTGTCTTCACATTTTTGATTTGAAAATACAGAATACAGAGCAGGGGGAAACAGGCAGGCAAATCCTCCTTAGGAAGCAAGCTTTAGGGAAACTAAGCTTGCAATTGCTGAGTGTCAGTGCTGCTGCTGGCTCAGTATCCATGGAAACTTGATTTCCCATCTTGCTGCAGGAATTAATTGAAGATCCCAACCCACTTGCTCAGGGAATCACTGTGATATTAACTCACATCGCACTATGAGGCTCATTTTATTATCTCAGATACTCTTTTCATCAGAACAAAAGGTTCAATTAGCTTTCACCAACTTAAAAAAAAAAAAAAAAAAAAAGCAGGGGGACATCTAAATCTTTACTGCCTCAAAACCAAGGCAGAGAACATAGAAGCTACATCTTGGAGATCTATATCTTTCAAATGGAACTTGCCCAAAACATCAACAACATAGAGGGCACAGAGTCAGGAACGCTCTATGCAAATCTCATGTCCAACATCGTATATAGTTACCTCTATTTTTCACCTATGCCACCAGCTGTATTATCCTGGGGGGAAAATTTACTGTCCATGCTTCAGTATCAGAACATAACTTTGTCTTCCACAGTACGTTCTTAAGATATAATGTGCAAAGCTTCACAGAGAATGAGCCAAAAGGGACTTTTGCTAGGGAATATTATTTCCAGACTTCTGTTTGAAGGCTTTTCATTAATTACAAACATAAGCATGTCAAGTTCCTTCAAGATCTGCTTCTGGATCAAACATCTCATTATCTACCTTTGAACTTTCTTTCCTCTTATTTCCTGTCAAATTCCCTGGTTGCTGCCACCATTCCCTTTATTTTTTTTCTGATACCATCTTACCTGCTCTGCAACCTTTTGTTTGGACATAGATGAAAATGGAGAAAATCATTCTGATATTTTGTATTCAGCACCTAGTCCTTTTGTAACCATGACAACTACATTACGGTATCAGCAAAGGATCTCACTAGTATCTGAGGAACCAGATCTCATTAAATGCCAGGGATGCTGCCTAAACTGATGTTTAGTGTCCTGCACCCAGGAGAGAAGCTTTGTTTGGAGTTTACTATATTTTATATGTGAGGCAAGAAAGGCCAATTTCTTATGTTAACTGGTATCCTTCACACAATTGTCCTCCGTCTTTCATTTCCATTATTGAGACACAGAACCTCCCACAAACGTGGACCACTGAAGGAATGTTATCACAGGAAAGATGGTGAAGACGTTATCATAGACTGAGCATAAAGTCTTTGGATTAGATCAAAGAAGTTATGTTCTGTTACATCTCCAACACTGACATTTTATAAGCAACTGGTCTCAAACTGTTAATTTCAGTGCTTCAGAAACTGCATATACTTGTTGTAGAATAGTTTTGGATTTGTGGACATAGCTAAAATCCACTGTTTTCTCTGAATGGTAAATGCAGGCAGGGGAAAAGTGAAAGTAGTATTTTTAACTGACTTCGTGGTAACTCAAGACATGTTAGATAAATAGGTAGGAAGATGAAGAAATACCATAGACCAGTGAAAGACTACTTAAGTACAAGGACATCAGTATTCTTAAAGGAAATAATTTCCTCTTCTAGCCGGACTTACAAATTACATGTTGTGTTGTATTGTTACTCACCACCAAGACCGAGGACTCTATCTGTGGTTAATCTCAATAACAATTCTGTGAAATGCTGTGTTATGTAGAGAAAAATATGCAGCAATGAATCCATAGAGTACTATATGCATGCTGGACCTGGTCTGTAGCTCAGACAAGGTAATGTTGCGTCTAGAATTTTTGCGTTTTGCAGGTGAGTAGAGAAGGGAGGGAAAAGCAGTAGTTGTTTGCTTGGATTTTTTTTTTTTTTTTTTTTTTTGCTTTATCATTTACTATAATATTTTCAGTTACTATGTATGCTATAAAACAAATCAAATACTTGAAATCTAATAAACCCATTGATTTTAGACATGTTGCAACAACGAATCCCACAAGCTCGCAATTTACAGACTTGTGTATTGGAGACAAAACTTTGGCTCTTGCAATAAAAACAAGTCAATTCACTTTTTCTTATTCCTAGACTAAGGAAGCCCAAGGAATTAATTTTTATAGAATACAAGAATTTGACAACACCTCCTCTTGTACTTCTTAAATTAGGGGAAATACAATGTGCCTATACTGAACTCACTCTGTTAACATTCCCATTTGCATTTCCATTTATTTTTATATATTCAACTTCAGTGGCACATGAATGGGAGTTTTTTTGCATTGCATTCAATAAACATTAAATCCTTTGACTAAAAAATGTCACAAACATATTAATTACCTAATCTCCTGCCCTTCCTCTTCTGTAAGCTATTGTTCCTGAATGTATTTTTTTAACTTTTTATTTCTCAAGGGTGATCTGTGACAAAAATTTCAAAATAAAGCACAAGTCTTGCTTCAAAGAAAATTTGAATGCAAAATTTACTTCAGAGTATTGAAAGATAAAACAATGCTTAAGCATATAGTAAGCTAAAGTTCACAATCTTCCACTAGAAAAAGTCTCATAGTAGTTAGAATAGTGGTAGACTTACAGGTTTTCTTAGTCTTGATTGTGAAAGCTGAGGAAAAAAGTGTGATTGTAATAACACATGAACACATCACTAGAGGCAAGGTTCCCCTCCTACTTCACAACTGAAATAGCCCAAATCTGGATTGTATCCTTATCTTGATTTTGGATTTGCTTAAACTGTTCTATTATCAAATGCTAAGAATTTTTATTGGAAGCTGAGCAAGAACTTTAAAATCAGCATGACTGAAAATTCATTGCTGCTTCCTCATTAATATGCCAGAAGGACTGTCTGACATTTCTATGGAATGTCTGTGCTCTTGGGACTGATGATTCAGAGCTGTTTGGAATTTCTACAAAAGTTCAGCCCTCCTCCCTTCTCAAATGGCTTCGTTTTACCAATGTGTCAAGCTAATAAAAACAATGGGTTTGTGTGCAATTACAAGGGGAAGGATGGAAATTTCACTGCACGGTGGCTTAGGTAACTCATTAGAAAGCAGAAGCTGCCTTTTCAAAAGCAGTGTAAAATATATCTCCCATGTTTAATTATTTTTTTTCCCTGCAGTTAGAAAAAGAACATATGCAAAAATTTTAGAGTGCATAGCAATACCCAAGCTAAAGAAGGATGCAGTTAAGATTTCTGTGAGGTCAATTTGATGAGAAGCATTCCTTGCTTGTCAAGAGTTTCATGAGAGATAAGGAAAAGACTGTTTAGGGCTAGCAACTCACAAATTCAGTGGTAATTTCCACTAGAGCCTGCTAGCCCCAGAGAAGAGGCTCAGTCTCAAGAGTAGCCAATGATTTTAACAAACAGGCAACCTCAAAGTCCAAACCCAGTGCAGCTCATTAACTGCTCCTGTAATCGTTCTGCACAGGTCAGCTGCTGTTGGAGCAAGTGGGGATATGAAATGTCACAGACATATACAAAGAGCAAAATAACCACGTAATTTTTGCATATGCTTACAAATATAGTTAGACACTTTCTATTTACTATATAAACATTTCAGCTTTCGACGGTTGTGTTTAGGAATGGCCAATCTGAGCTGGCTGAAACAGAAGAAAATCTGCTTCCTTCACAAGGACATTCACAAAGGTGGAAGGCTGGCAGTAGAGATCTTTAAAGGGTCCTTCCAACTCAATCCAGTCTATGATTCTTTGATTCATTGCATTGGCAGGAAAAACTGACAGCAAGGGGGTAAAAAGAGAAAGGCTCCACCTACACAAGAGTCTACTGTGGGGGGAGGAAAAAAAAAAAAGCTAGGCTGAATTTCAAAGCCAAAAATGATTTAAACTCAATCCAAAATAGAGACTCAGTCCATTACTACTGTTAAGAAGTTCCAGATAGAGACCACAGTTCATCAGCTTCAGACTTACGTTGTCCAAAATGCCAGGTATAAAGATGCCACTAGAACCCAGCAAGCTGACTTCCTCTCTTATCCCAGCCACTACAACTGCTAGCTCCCAACTACCCACTTTACCCGCTAGTTGGGTCAGTGGAAGACCAACTCTTACTGATAGCTACAGAAAAGTCTTCTCACAGACTTTTTAACTTGTAATTTCACACACCCTCTGCCTGTTGTCTGTACCACAGGTTTTCCAGTAAGCAAGCTGAGTTCTTGCTACCCGCTCTGCAAGACAGTTATTATTTCCTGACCACTCCAATGTTTCATGCCTAGGTATGTAGTACTGACTAAACATTTGTGCTTCTGTGGACCTAGAAAAAGATATTCACCATTCTCTAACTTTGCACAAATGAATGCTTTCCAACCTCTGTCCTCCTCAAAAGTTATTTGCAATTACAATTCAGGTAGGTCTCCTAGATGCTTAATGGCAACAATGTTTTTTTCTGCAGGAACAAAAAGGGCACCTAACAAATACACTTGTGATAGGAATCCAAGTCCTCAGTTAACAGCTGGGAAGCGGGCACAGCCTGAGAGGCAACGTTTAAGTGAGGAAACAATGCCAGGACAAAACAGATGCCCAAAATTTGACTGATTTTTACATAGCAGAAATAGCAGGACTCTGTATTCATTTTCATATCTTTATTCGGTCAACAATGGAGAGGGGGAAAGGCAGAAGACTAAACACATAAGACATGAAGATAACCTAAAATTATTTAGGAGCACAATTTGACAAGATAGCAAAACAGCATTTTTAAAAATAATATCCACAGGCATCAGTAGCAAGAAACTGGGGCATGAGGTGGGAGAAAGGTGTGCAGACTCACTAGCAAAGAACAAAAAGCCATACCTTCAACTCAAATCTATACGATTGTTCTAATGACACATGTAGAATTAAATTCAAAGTATCCAAGACATTTATCTGTCAAAATAAACTGGAAATAAAAAGTGAATAAATAACCTCCAGAACCTTTCTCCCCTAACCACATCAATAATTAAACCTTATTACAGCAACTTTTTCTTTAGAGGTGCCATCATAGACTTGTCATCAGTTGTGCTTGGGAGCACCACTTACCAGAGAGACCCACACGAGACAGTACCAAGAAGTAGTGTTCAAAATTTAGTCCTTAGATGATGCCTTTTTGGTCTCATCAGCAATCTTCAGCAAGTTGATACAGCCTGAATAGACACAGTATAATAAGCTTTTCCAAATACTCTTTAACTCCAGCAGAAGGGTTGTGTTTCCATGTTTATGACCCTGATGCCTCAGAAGGGAACTTAGCCAGGAAAGCCACTTCTAGTGGAAATATCAAAATAATTAAATAGAGGAATAAGGATTAGTTGCCACCCTGTGGAATGAGAGTACATCTGCATTCATAGAACCTTCTGTATTATACTCCAGATAGAAACGGAGGATAAGCAAAGGGCCCTTTAAAATAGGTTCTTCAAAAAAGAGAATGTTAAAAGATACCTAAGAAGAGTCTAGGTATTAAAGCAAGCACAACATGACACTTAGGTTTGGTATGTATAAGTCATTATAATGCAGCAAGCGACCAAACTTAATGACTACAAAAAATTAGTGACAGAATTCAAACAACTGCCCCTCCCAGGAAAACTTTGTTAACCCAGTCATTTAACACCACTGTGCTTCAGCACATGGGTAAAAAGGTGACAGTGTCATGACAAGGCGTTTTCCAATGTGTGTTTAATTCCAAACTACCCTCTGGTCATCAAATAGATAGAGCAGCATCAGAGACAGGAGACTGCACTAGCCGTACCAATTCAGTTTGGGTTGGCCTTTTCTCTGCTTTCCCTTTTTGAAGTCAATATCCTTCCTGCATTACAAGGGCTCCATGCCTCAGTTACCATATTCTTGTGGTAAATACAGAACGGTCACAAGAGCTAGATTTTACAAAAATTATGCTATTAAATGCTGCTTAATTGTATTTAGTTCAGTATATTCATTGCCCCAATTAAGCAAGTGAAAGCAGCAATGTTACATTTTCCATTCAGTTGCTAGATTCCCCAACAGAGCCTAGAAAAAAGGAAAAGCTTGGAAAAAAAAATCAGTGGTTTGGTTTTGGCTAAACTTACATCCACACACTTCCTATAAAATTGACATTGACTGTTGACAGGAGAGAGCCTTCAATGTTAGCTCTATACTGGCAGAGATAAATACACTAAATACAAGGCTTAGCCACAAAAGCCCATTCCTATCTCCCTCACTAAGAAGTTAATTTCTTTTAACTCTTTAAATCATTACTAAATGGTTTATAGAATGCAGTACGTGCTCTTGGGATGGGGCATGTCAGGACAATCCACAACTTGTACTTGAAATTTAGCACCTGCCCAAAAGCACTGTTAGTTTACCCAACTCTGATCATATGATGGAAAAATAGAAACATTTTGAATATATTTTATTCTTCTGGTTTTCTCCCCCTAAGACTGACACTGAACAATCCCCAGGAGTACTCTAGATTCCATTTCTCTTTCCTACAGAAACCTCCTGGTATGTCCTGGATCCTCCTTCAGCCTGCAAGTCTTCATCTATGCTGTTGCAAATAAAAGATTTTCTCAATGTTGGAAAAAAATCTCATACTGTTACATTATGTTCCTACTAGGATTTCCATGTATTTTGAGAGTGAAGGTAAAATAACTTATGTTCCTCTTGCTGCTTCCTGTATAACCTTCTGGTATATCAGCCACGCCTCTCAGTTTTGCATTGCCAGGGCACTTGCTGAGGGCACGCTCTTTCCCATCACTAATGAAGAGAACGGGCCTAACCCTGAGGTATGCTGCCAGCTGCTGGCCTCTGATTAGACTTTCTGGCACTGATCTGCCCCCCTTGGGCTTGGCCATCAAGCCAGCTTTTTTCTCCACTGCCCTGTCTGCTCATTCAGCCTGCACTTCATCAGCTTTTCTATGTAAGAATGTCAAAATCCCTTGGACCCGTATGATCTTGTATGGTTAACAAATATGAAAACTCAGGTTCTTTTTCTGAAATGCGTGCACCACTAATTAGGTCACTGAGTTAAAAACAAACAAACAAACAAACAAAATCCAAACAACCAAAAAAACAACCAAATTTGTCTGTCTGTTCTCCAGAATGCTAACTCTCTGTTCCCATGGTCACAAATTACCATAGTAACATTAGATACATCTATATTTTTAGATTAAAATTGCTTCTCTTTTCACAGAAAATAGATCCAACTGAAAGAAAATACTCACCCTTACCAGAAATTACTATTAAAATTCAGAGTATGAAGTAAAGCAACACACAGCAATTGGTTAATTGCAAAGCTGGGGCGGGGGGTGGGGAATCACAAACATGGCTATTTTCAGAGCTGCTTCCTGCAGCTAGGAAATGGTTTGAATGTACAAAAAACAAAACAAAACAAAAAAAGCTTAAATAGCCTTTTCGGTCAGAGGTTAACAGCAGTATTATTTCATATTTCTCCATCAGAGCCCTAGTTTGTTCTCCCTGTCACCCCCAAGGAGGACCTTCACTCATACCTAGGAAATACTGCTGTTCAACTGTCATAACTGAACTGTTAAGGGACATGTCTGCTCTCTCATGTTAAGTGATTCTGTGTTATGCTTCTACCCTCTGGTGGACAACAAGTAACTCACAACCCTCCTTGTGCAGTACTGCATTTAGATTAGCACCGTGCTAACAGGGACTTTGACATTAAAATGCTGAGTAAAACCCAAGCATCTCTAATTTGACATTAATTTGAGAAATAATCTAACAGAGGAGCCAGAAATAAGGAATCTATTAACTCAGTGCTTTTCCAAATAAGGCAGCAGCATGAATACAGGTTTATATTCAACACTAGATTTGATGTTCAGGAAAATTCCTCTCCATTTAATAGTCACCAAAGTTTTTTGACTTCTTTCTTTTTGGTAGCATTACTAAGCACTATTTGTGATAAAAACTTAGTTCCCTGGTATGTAAAACTTTATATGCCTGTCATCCAGACTGACTGCTCCCAAACCTGCTACAAAGACCATGACTGAATTCCCCACCTTTGTAAGTCAGTACAGCAATGTATTTCCACCGCTACCAGAAATGCTTTAGTGTTTTACATAGTATCAAACAGAGGAGCTTTTGCTCCTCTAGTGTTGACTTATTTTTGCAATATTCCCATAAATGTTACTTCTAATATTATCTTAAATCCTGACAGAATGCTCTTATCCAAAAGGTCTGCAGTAAGCACATTCCAGAATCCACTGTAAGAAAAGGGAAGTATGTCAAACTATGTTTTTTGCAATAGATGCTCACATTCCACCTGGGAATCCAGCCTTAGGCTTTGTCGTACAAGTTACACGTATTAATCTAGGTCATAGGTTTAAATAACAAAAAAAGGCTAAATTACTGCCCTAATACAGTATATTTCAAGTCTCCTCAGTCAGTAAAATGGAAGCCAGTCCTTGCTCAATAAGAGTAAACATTATTAATAAAATTAAACATTAATAAAAAAACTTTACCAATTCACAAAAGAATAGGAGCTCAGAACGAGAGCAAGAAAGTAACAGATAGCTTGCAAGGGGATTCAGGCAAAGATTTTAGGCGTATAAATAGCAATGACCTAAATTTACCCGCAAAGTTGCAGAAAAAATTCCCACCAATTTGTCACTCTTTCTTATCACTTCATATTATTTTAATTCCTGTTATCATCAGAAACAAAGCACTGGAAATTCTGACACTGAATTTTGGGATTCTACAAATAATTGTGTACATGAGCATAGCTAAGTCCAGCATTTGGTTCACCCAAAAATGTGGGCTTTGGCAGTGGATAGAGGGTAGAATTTCCTGGGCAAACATATCCTCTGAAGCTAGTGCGTATCCTTATAGAACATATCCTTCCTGCTAGTGCTTCTCCAGCATAAAACACCTACAAGTGATGAGATACTTGATATTCATTTGGTCCTCCCCGCAGATCAGTTGCCTGCTGAGGTAAAAGTCAAACTGTATTGTTCTGAAGAGATGAAAGTTTGAAGAATCTCAACTCAAGCCCAGTTCAGAAGTTGAAGGGGGCAGGGGGGAAAGGAAAGGGGGAATGAAGGGAGGCAGGAAGACAGACACTGACTCTAACAGCGAAATCAGGCTCAAAAAAAGACATCAAGCTGTCAGCTGTAGAACGTACAGTTTAAGTGTTGCTTGAGGCTCAGAAAGTTAGCAGTATTTACTGGACAACTCTACTATACACAGCTCATTTTCTACTCTAATTCTGTCTCCCTAGAAGGTTCTTGGCTGCTATGCAGCTATCGTCTCCATTTACTATTAGAACCAGCTGTTTTCACATCTTACTCTACATAACTCTTAGGATCTTTTTTTGAGGCCTCTAGGCTTTTTAACAATACCTATATGGAAGATAAGAATGAGTTATGTTTAGTGTCTTACAACAGAGTCAAATTCCAGATGAAAAGTGATCAGGAAACATTTCTCTTCAGTAACACTAAAAGCACATTCCCATGCAGCATATGCATTTCTGCACATATTATCAGCTCCTAAACATCAAACTCAGTAGATTCCAGACCAGAAATAGCACACAGGAACTGGCAGTGGGTGGCCCTGACTGAGTTGTGAGGTTGAACCAGATGACCCCCAGAGGCCCCTTCCAACTCTGACAGCTCTATGGTTCTACAAGCTCATGTAACTTTGGAATACTTTCCTGGTTTTCCACATATCTGACTTTCCAAGACAACTCACAAAGCAGCACCACAAAATGCTTCAGACAGACAGCACATTACAAATTCCTACTGGCTAAAGCAAGAAAAGCTGTAGTACAGACCAGTTACATAGAGATGTCATTCAGCATGTCCCCGGCAAGCAGTAATGTGACAATAGTGTCTCCATTAGAATACAACTTTTTTTTTCCCCTAGATTTCTCTCTAAGGGAACAATCCACACTTTCCAGCACTGTAATGGAGCTTTGGAATACAGAAAAGAAAAATGAGCTCAATTCAACAGCTGCTCTCAAGCATACAATGACACTTCACAGTTAACTTGTGAGCCTCCTTAATACAATGCTACGTGCAGATCAGAGAACCAGCAGACTTCTCCACAGATATCTTACTTTTCTCCTAAGGCACTAAATTTCCTGCTGGTTGAGATGGCACAGAATAAATAACCATTTCTGGAAAATTGTGGTTCCCTAGAAATCTTGCTTTCCAATGAAGTATATTGTGAGGGAGTCGTACTCCCAAGAGGGATGTATAAAAGAAAGCCCAGCATTGCAAAAACACAATGAATGGAAATCAATTCACTACAATGAGGGAAGATGAAACTTCCTCCAGAACAAGCTTCGCAATTTTAACACCAGCACCCCTCTCTATATATATGCTCTAACTACCAAGCAAATTATTCTAGTCTAAAAGAAATCAGTCCCAGAAATGTAAAGCTGGAGAATCACAAACTCAATTTTAAAAAAGTAAGTAATAAAGATGTTTACCTAAAGTGTAAAGGTTTAAAACCTGACAATTGTCTCCCCTATATTTTCATATTTCTTACCTACCATGGAGGATTACTGCTAAACAAGAAAATGTTTTTCCCTTTTATGCAACAGATCTTTAAGTTTCTCAGACAGAAAACCACGCTTCACTATTTTCTTTTCTACCAGCAGAACCCTGATTCATACTGCTACAAAGCATGAAAGTAAAACATTTCTTTTCAAAAGGCAGTCATGGTTTCAACTTTGTATCTCATGGTACAGGTATTTTAGGATAACTTTTAGGCACACTAAGTTTGACACACTCATGCCACCCTCTTCAGCCCCCACCATCAAGTATCATTTTCTCTTACTGCACTTTGCTCTGTGGTCAGGCCTATTAGGAAAAGGATCTAAACATTTACCAAATACAACAGGTTCTGCTGCCAGGTGAAGATTTAACCGTTCGCTTAATTGCACAATGAAGCCCACAGATGATACTGAAGAGAAACTACATTCCAGCATTTCCTGCTGAAAACACCGAACAGCAGCTGATAAAAGCATTTCATCAAAACAGCACATTCAGCGTTCTCATTAACAAGAGAATTTCTATGCAAGACAGTGCCATCCAATGCAGAACTATATCTAGAAAGTCACTAAAAGGTCACGTGGGTGGTGGTAGACCTGCAGTGGCTTTGATCAAGCAAAGCACAATCTAGCAGTCACATTTGTACCAGAAGAAGAAAACGGTATCCCATGCTAAGACATTAATCTTGCTCTGGGTAAATTCTGCTGCTTGACATCATCAGCTTCACATCACACGCTAGATAGTCCCTGACTCTACTGTAGACTCATTCTTGCAACCAAAAACCAATTCCCCCGTATAAACAAAAGTCAGAGTAAAACTGACCCATATTTACCCACAAGCAAATGACATCAAGCATCAATGCTAAGTAAAAGTTACTTAGCACAGGACCTAGCTCAGGAAGACAAAGATATTCCAAATACCACAAATGAATCTTCAGAAATTCTTCCTGTGCTTCAAAGCAGAAAAGCCACAACAAATAAACGGATTCTAGAGAAGATTCTGAGAAGTCACTCTGTGGAAACCTAGTAATCGTAGACATCACAGTGCATGCACAAGGAAAGGGCAAGAAGATGAGCACAAGGGGAGACTTGGCTTCCAAATCAAGTCCCTCACAATGATTCACATGAATAATTTGCTATCCAAAATTTTAATTTTAAAAAAATCAAGAAACACGGCCATAGACATACTTGGCATATAGAGAATGATGGTTCTCTCTTGCTCAGCACAGTCAAGTCTAGCACAGCAATTCCTCACACCTAGATCTTCCACATAACCATAAAAGATTTTTATCTGTTGTCCGGAGAGAGGAATTTCCTTTGGAAACAGAAAGTATTCCTGCTTGAGGACATGCATTTGGATGTGCTAGTAAGACATGAATATGAAATTTGCTAATAAACTAAAAAAGAACAAAATAATTGGGTTTTTTTTGTGAAACTCAGAACCAAATCAAGGATTTTCTACTAGCTGGATAAGGCCTCGTGGATAATTTAGGAGAAATATTTCTGACGAGATGCAAATTTCTAACATGCACTGTAAAGATTTAAATTTTTAAAAGTGACAAAAAATAGTAAACCAAACTTAATTGGCTTCCTGAAATAACTGGTCCATTCAACAGCAAAGAATTTGCCACCAAGACAATGGGAAACAGGAAAAAAAAAATCAGTCTTAATCTTCAACTTTATAAACTTTTGAAAGGCTATTCTCTAGGACAGAAATACTCGTGGAGCATTAGTTGCAGAATTTTTCAACAGCAAAATACTGTGCTCTGTGAAGAATGCACTGTAGTTTCAGAAACGCGATAGCAAAAGTATGGGACACAAGCACACGTAAGTATGGGACAAACACCAACCTGCATGTAGGAGTGATGCTCCTTTGATAACTAATTTCAGTGAAAATTAAGACCATTGAGTATTCATTCAGACACTCACATCTATAATGGTGCACTTTCATTATAGATCTTGATAACAAGAACCATACTCATAAATCTCATACATTTTCATTGACTCAGCTGGCACATGTACAGGGGATGTCCCCATAACAACATTCAAGAGATTACCCTGGCTTGGCATGACGCAAATTTTCTCTGCAGCATTGTGATTTCACTCCCACAATACATATTCTACATTCCTTGTAGTTTTCTGTCCCAAGTGTTAAGTATTGCTTGAGTCTCAGGACACTGATAAGCACAACACATGTCAGACAGAAAATCTGTGCAAGGCCTGCAGCAGGATAAAGCAAGAGGACTGATTAATCACAGTACTGTGCCCTAGTCCCTGCTTTTTATCCCCCATGAATGTAATCCTGAAGTTGGCGAACTTAACTGTTAATACATCAACTGTTTCAGTTATCGTGTCCTGAGGATTGACTCTGCTAAAGTTGAGAGGTGAGGGCTTCTGAAATTCTCCAGTATGCCCGCAGACTATTTTGAGACAGATTTTCCCCAGTCATCTGCTAGAATAAAGGAATTTATGTGATGTAACAAGCAACACAATGACATGAGTTCAATCGCTAAATGGCAAAGTGAGTATGACTTGCCACGGAACTGCATGGGACTTGCCTCATTCTGATGCTGTCATATGAGTCAAAGTGAGCATTAGAACCTGAAATAAAAATCAATCAGCTTCAAAAAGAGCCAAAACCTTAGAGATGCCAAACTTTCCTTCCCAACAGTAACTCTCACATACTCCATCATATAATGTGCATGTAATAGCACATTTCCTTTATTAGTTTTTCCAATTGTCTCCCTTCACCTTCCAGAGAAAGTAAAATAAAAACCAATCTCTTCATCTTCCAGTATGAGTAATGGGAATCTAGCATATACCTCCCATGAGACAGTCCTTTAAGTTCAAAAGCACTCAGCATACATCACTTCAGTCACTTTCTCAAAGGCTATGGTCATATCAGGTATGGTCCATTCTTAAGGAATACAACTCATGGTGGGCACTTCTTAACAACACACAGCTGCAGGAGAATACCCAGAGCAAGGTAAGACATTTTAGAGAGCCACCCACCCAGTGGAATTCCAGTGTCTAGTATTTTTCCAGCTTCTGTGCAATGGATGTCTCTAACCCTAGTCAATTTTTCCAGCAAAGATTCTCAACTAGAGTTATAGAGTGGGAATTCCAAAGCAACTGGCTATGTACAGACATATCAGCATTCCCTCCAACAGAGAGATGAAAAGGAGAAAATTCCTGAGGATTTGTATCCTCTACTCTGCTTTCTGAATCCCAGCCTCCCCCTTGCCTTGGAATGAGCTCTGTAAAGCAGTATCTGTTATGTACAAGAATCTCAGCTCCCTTCCTTTGGAGAGTTTCCCCATAAAAGCGAAAGGCAAATCCCAGGACAGAGACAGATGCTGGGGAGGAGGAGGTCGTCTTAGGATGACTCGCCAGAAGCAAGAGAGGTGGCAGTTTTCTTCTTAGGGCGGGCTTTTACACTTCTCACTGGAAGCTGAGGAGAAAGAAAAGAGGCATCTTAGGCTGGTTTATTTTAACATCTAAACGTCTAACAGAAAGACGCAAGAATGCAGAGTGAAAATAGGACAAAACAGCTATGACATGACCCTATTCATGTCATCTGTTGTCTCAAAAGGTTATTTAACCACTCCTTCTTTTTTCATTAAACAAATCAATCAACAAATCCATCAAATAGCAATCAGGAGAAGACATTCTATAACAGGATACGTACAGTAGTAAAATCAAAGTCGGTTGTCCAAACAAAAGGTTAAACACATATTTCTAACTGGTAACATTCACATAACATTTCACTGCTCTAACTTTTCTGCTTCTTAACTTCCAGTTAATCGCCAGTGCAGTTCTCTGAAAGCTGTAGAAACATCCTGAACTAATTTGCACACTTTACTTCTGTATCTTTCATGCTAGACATTAGCAAGAAGAGCACATTTACTCATCTATGATGCATTCAGCCCTGGCTGGCAATCTCAGAGATTGCAGTCAAAGAACACCTACAAGTCCTACATCTGACCCAAAGATCCAACAGTCTGAGCATAAAAACCAAAACGTCTGCAAAGGGCTTCATCGGTATTTCTGTATTCACAATAAACGGCATAGAAGACTACTTTCTGAATTTTTACAGTTTCACTTTGGAAAGTTCTCACTAGGAAACTTTCACTCAAATTTTGAGCCTCTTGTTTCCCTGCTCCTGTCTAATACAGTAGACAAGAAAGAAGAGGGGTCAACTCAGAAAGAAGCCATAGAAAGATCTGAGTTAAATTAAAACACATCTTTGGACATAGATGTCCATCCTTGGAGAAAATCAAAAGCCACCTGGACCTGGTCCAGTGAACTGGCTCTACAAGAGCAGTGGATTTGAATCAGATGAATTCAGAGATCCCCTCCAACCTCAACTATTCTGTGATTCTATTACACGGAGTACTTAAGCACATGCCAAGTCTTCCCATACACTGTAAAATCAGATTAACAATACAACCTAAAATCATGCTCTAAGCAACTACTTTCCTTCAAACTATTTAATATTTAGCCTGAATAGCTCAACAGTGTGAGTCAGTTATATAGCATTCTTTATCTTAGGTAAAAATAATAATATTAGAAGTCCAAGTTGAATCAAGAAAATAGGACCCCAACTCCCTTCAAAAAGGGAGAAGCATTTTATCATGTACAAATCAAGCCATAAGAAACACTCAAGTAAGAGTCAAGACCTGGGAAGCAGCATCCCAGAACATTTTCTACAAAACACATCTGAAAACAAGACTGCTAAGCTTAAACGATTCTTGGACACAAGCACATTTACTTTTGTGTATGGTTTATTTTAATAATAAGAAATCAGGTATCTCATATCTCATCTGAATGGCCATAAATACCTTGGATCATCACATAAACATAGGAAGACAACTGAAAAATCACGAGTTACTCAAATTTCAAGAAAAAACTCCAGGAATGGGGAAGGTGGGGAGTGGGGTAATTCTCCATACCTAATGTGTAAAAGTCAAGGCAGGCCTAAGAGGGTACACAATTGCTGCATTTAGATGAAGAGAAAGTGGCTGTCCCAGGGATAAATGTGTCTGTTACATATTCAGACTGTAGCAGACAGCAGAGAGGACATTATCAATGAAACACATTAAAAATATCTAATGCTCTGCCCTTCAACACAAAACCCAAATGAAAGAAAAGCTGGGTTCTGGCTCATGACAGAGGCTTACAGGCACGATAAAAATGCAAAAGCTAGAGACAAGTATAGCAAGTAGACGGCAAGTCCTCTGATGTAGGACTCAACTAGCAAAGACAGTCCAACAAAATTTATATGTACAGCTTCTAAATGCTGAGACTATAAAGCTAGAACCTTCCAACCAAGCTCACAAATCAATGTCAGTGCTGCAAATTATCTATACACCAACTCACCTCAGCTTTCATCACCTTTTTAGGAGTTTTGAGACTCTGGGAACGTTTAGGAAGTTTGTCTCCTGCATCTTCATCTGATGGATCTGTTCTAGTATCTGGCGGGGTTCCATTAGACCGATGTGCCACACTGCTCTCCTCTCCTGAGGAGTAACAGGAAGCTAAGGAACAAGAGAAAAACTTTTAACAAATGTAAAAAGTTTTAACAAACTTTTAAAAAAATCTCATGAGGCTTAAAATGTCCCATCCTCAAGGAATGCATGACAGAGGGATGTCAACCATCCTGAATAATGTACTGGATAAGTACAGGAATACATATTAAATGAGAAGGCTCTAGGGAAGACAGCTCAACTTCAACAATCTTGTACTCCTTTCTGAGACCCAAGGCTCAGGGATGCCCTCCTGGCTCACCATCTGAGGTCTCCTACAATGGGCCCAGCAGGTGCTCTTTACCTGAATCTTCAATAGTTTCCAGAAGACTCGCACCAGAGGGGCGCAGCTGTGGATCATGGCTTCGCATATGCACAGTATCTTCATCTCGGATCAGAGTGAGATCCTGCATGCTGAAACTTCGAAGCTTCTCAGACAAAACTCCCTGGCCCTAAGAGGACATAAAATTAGGGTGAAAGACACCTCACCAAGTTCATCTCACATGGGCTCATTCTTTCAGAAGAGGAGCAAAGATGCCCTATTCCCCATTAGAGTACTCTGAAAAAAAAAAAAAAAAACCAAAGAAAAGGGAAAATGTATGCTCCCAAGAACAATAACTAAGAGGTTAAAGCAAAATCCACTCCACTCCCCCTCTACTTTTTCTAAGTCAAAGGATGGGATTAACTGCAGAGCAAACTGGAAGGAAGGAAAAGTAGGTTAGTGCCAAACAAGTACTAGTATCTCTAAAAGACCCACAGCACCTAACTGCTGGTACACAAAGATAAACTGCTGGAGAATTCCTCAATTTACCAAAGGCATTGCATTACCTTTGCAGCTGCAGTAACTGCTGCATTGGCAGCAAGGTTTAACCCTCTCTTTCCAACTCGCATCATGGTTTCGTAGCTCTTGTCACAAGCCTGAGTAATGTATTCATCAATTTCCTAGGAATGCAACATGGAACATGGCATTTAGCGCCTCGTTACAAACACGATCAAAGTTTCCCCCATCATCACCCTTAAAAACACAAAGCTCATCTGGACACTCTTTTTTTCAGGCTACTAGCATCATGTATCATTGATCATATAACTCGAGTTTCTCTACTAATTACAGAAAGCTTGTAAATGCAACTTGAATTTACAGCATGCCATTTCCGTATTATAACTGCTGAAACAAAGCAGTTGCTTACACCAACAATGTGGAAAAACAGACTGGCTACAGAACATGCCACTCCTATCGTGATTCAAAAGGCTGAACTACTGATGGTGACTGTAAGGGCTCATGACACTGGGTTAGCCAAACAAGCTTTCTAAGCATTAGGCAAACTACTGGCTACGCTGCAATCTTCAGTAAGCTGCAGTATGACATCATTGTCAGACACAGAATCATTCTACATTCACTAAGGTCAGCACAAGCAAGATTCACTGATTTCAGTTTTTATTCTGGCATAACTGATTTAGCAATCAGTCAGTTCCCAGTCAGGTCAGTATCTTCCAACAACAAGCAAGTACCTTCTCCTTATTGGAGAGCGTTGGGTGCACAAACTTCCTGTAGAGGACACTGGAGCCCTTGGTGTAAGGGGAGAGCAGCCAAATCACAAATGCGATTTTCAGCTCGAAATAAAAGGGAAACCTGAGAGAAAGAGGAATGAAAAAAAAAGAAGAAGAGAGAGAAAGATGGAGAACTGGAATCAAGATCAACACAGAGACAGATGGAGATAACTAGTAAAGAGCAGCACAGGCAGAAAGAGTGCAGGCAAGGTAAAGACTCAGAAACAAGAGAATCAATTATTCAGGTCAGAAAAGTAGAACCCTTTTTAGAATCCTAGGACATACCTTCTTTGAGTATCATTTACTTCATCCATAGCCATGAAAACTCCATAAACAGGGCATCTCTCAGCCCTGCAAACACACCAAATTACAATCTGATAGCTACTCTCATCATTCTGAAGTTTCTTCAGAGAGCATCTAGTGGATGTTAATATTACATTAGTTTCCCTTCTCAATTTCCAAAATTTTCAACCATGTATCTTAATAGTGTCACATTCCTGCTAAAGCTGATGGCTGTTTCTGAAACTTCTAACTCCTCAGATAAGACACAAAAGCAGGGCCAGTGTAAATGAAAAAGAGCAGGCAGGCAGAACCTAAGCCTGTCATCTCTAACCCTTACCCAACAAAGTCTGGGAAGGTACAACAGCAGACATTGAAGCAAGTGAATGCAAATTCTCTAGTGACTCAATTAATAGGAAGAAACTTCTGTTTTCAGAAGTCCTTTATATGAATAAGCTAAAGTTCTTGTACTTTTTTGACCTTTGTCTGCTTTTCAGATCTTATGCAGGTAGAAACAAAGCTGCTGAGCACTTCTACAGGGCACGTGTAGTAAGTAATTCACCATTCTTTAGAAGATGAAACTCTTGACTAACATTGTTTCAGAGATGTATGCAAAGCTCAAACACTAAAGAAGCAACTGAAGACATCCTGTTTCAAAGGTTCAGTTGAAGCCCTGTAACAATGAATTTTCAGTTTTGGAGGCCTCCATATTGCCGAGCATGACACAGAGCACTGAAGGATTAAGAATCTGCTTCCTTCTATTCAGTCTGTCCCACCCTCCCTAGTGGAAACAAAGTTCATCAAGCAAACCACTCACAGCACAGACATGCATGTGATCTGCTCTTCCACATAAAAGGCTGTCAAAGCAAAATAGGTCCCTTCCTTCTACCATTTCTTTAAGGTGTCTTTTAGACTATAATTTTTTAAACTGTATCAGTTCACATTAACAGCTTCTCAAAAATATTTAATGTTATGAATGGATGAAGATCCTTTTACAGATACTCTGCATTTACCCTAACTTTACTAGCAAAGGAGTTGAAACAGCTAAGATGGCAGATACTACCCACAGTATCTAGAAATCTGCTGATGCTTCACAGGGATCGAAAACTTCTAAAGGAGACACAGTTTATTCTTAGAATCCTAACACTTCTCCTCTCTGCTTAAAAAAAGGGCAAAAATCCAAAAGAAAGACACAGTAATAACAAAAAAACCAAAACTCAACATGCCACCAAGGAACTCACCAAGAAAGAACAATGTCTGTGAGTGTTTCTGCAGTGGTGAAAAAGGCAAACACAATCCAGTACATCATCCACTTCACCTGCAAAAGAGCAGCCACTCAATGGACATACATGAGAACCCATTAAAAAAAGTGAAACGTCTCCTCAGTATAAATGACTTATCTCCACACAGATGGATTCAAAAAGAAGGCATATTTAATCTGTAATGGAGAGGGACACATACTAAATGGTACATTTTAGTCTGAGAAAAGGTGTAGGATTTTACTGTGCTCTAAATAGATAAACACATACAGATACATTGATGAATGCATGCCCTGGAGCAACATTATGGTGCAACAGTGTTAAGGTCCCAAATGGACTAGCCAAAAGGATTTATCAGTTTACTTTAAGAAGTTATACCCTTCCACATATCATGTGGAATACTGTAAAAAAAAAAAATATATATACAAGCACATATGTAAAAGTTTCAACTGCAGCCCTGTATTTTCCTGATGTAAAGCTTTTCCTTAGGCAAAAAGAAAAAACAACAAACCAAGAAACATATTTTGCTCTAACTCACTAATAAAAATTCTTTGCCTCAATTATTACTCCCCGAATTTAATCAAGCAATTAATTTTTCTTTTTAAATAAAGGCCCACTGAGAGAAGTAAAAAGCAAAGAACATGCCACATCAACCTAATCTTCTTGTTTAAGGTTTAGAGTATATGTATGTACTATTATGGCACATTTGGAAGTCTATAATCTATCTCACTCCCTTATCTGGGGTAGTATTTCTTTCAAAGCACAAAATAATTCTCCCCTAAACAAACACAGATGCACACTCTACTGTTTTGGTAACTGGTTTCTCAGCTACAAGCCAACTACTCCTCAAGAGCGTCAGCTGAATTTTAAGGGAAATTGCTTGTTTTCTATCCTGTTGAGAATTAAAAAGGAGCATAAGTAGCAGAAAAATGAAGAGGACCCCTTAATTAAAAGCAATTTAACACTCTTAGTGTCATCAAGAATGGGAAAAAAGAACTCATCTGAATCAGGGAAATGTCACATATTAAATCCACATATTAAAATCACATGAACAAATATGTCTGTACAATAACAACATGCTGAGAGTCCTTGTTACAGCAAATACTATAAAAACAGGTATTTCCCCAAAATTGCATGTGGTGGAAAATCTGTTGATTTGTTCTTGAAAGACCCTTCACAAGTTTCTCAAAAAAGAAAATTAATCTGCCTCCAGCTGCTCTAACACAGCAAATGCTTTAGAAGATAGAGGTTAGTAATCCAGATTAGTTCCACTTTATCGTAAACTTTCCTTTTCAGAACAGAAAATAGCAAAGCTTTCATTGTATGGCTCTCTCCTGCCTTTTTTTTTTTTTTTTCCTTGTATCATCAGTTCGGACAAGACCAGGTGTGATTCAGCTGATCTAAAGCAACTTTTTCTAACAAATGATTAAGTCCTTGGTGCAGCAACATGAATTGGCTCTTCTATGAAGAACAGTGGGAATAATGATAAATCTAAGTTTGCAAAAAGGGATCTAAAAAGTTGAGAGATTTCAGAAAACCTATACACCAGTAAATCTTTACTTCAGCATTAGGCAAAATGAAGGCAATAACAGTAATAATAGCAACTAACGAATACCTACATATATGTAATAAAATTAAGATTATGGATTATTTTCAGAAAAAAAAAAATCACAATTGTAGCAAAACTCTTAGGCTTTTATAAGCCTGTGCTAGTTATAGTGTTTTCCTTACTGGGCAAGGGTATATGAAGTTTCTAAATAGTTTCTAACAGGTCTATACAAACACTTAAAGAAACAAAATCGTCAAGGGTAAAAATGAAGGGACTATTGAGGATTAACAGCTGGTTAAAAAAACAGGAAACAAAGGATAAAAGTAAATGGCCACTTTTCACAATGAGGAAAGTTACCAGTGGAATCCCACAGGAATCAGTGTTGAGATCTGTGCTGCTCATCTTCATGAAACATCTGGAAAAGGTTGTGAATAGTAAGATGACAAACTGTGCAGAAGATACTTTTCTATCCAAGAGATTAGGTAGGAGTTGAGTAAAGAATTCAAAAAAGAATCCTGACTGATCTTTGGCTGACATTTTGTCTCTAAATGGGATTAAATACAAAGTAATGAACTTACAGTGTTGGCTTTTTCTTAGTGAAAATGATTGTATTTACATATATTAGCAGATGCCACTCCAAAGGGGTTACTGTAGGCAGCCTGAGTGTAAGCTTCGTGCTCATTTTTTGCTCTGTTAACAGAATTCTCAGGAGTATGAACTGAGAACAGAAGACATTGTTTTATTACTTTATGTAATAAACTTCATGTTCATATCTTTGATACTGGACACAGGTCTCTTGCCTCTGTCTCCTGTCACCCTTCACCCTCTGCTCTAAAGCCAAAAATAAAAAGAAGTATAGCTCCTTAACAAACTGGAAGGATCCAACTTCTAGTTCTAGAAGTCCCTGCAGATGACCAGAAACTAAAAGAGCAGAAAGCAGATGGGAAGAAGCCCTATTTTTTTTTTTTTTCTCTCATGACATATTAGAAACACCTTCCAAAACTGAGGGTTAAATGAGGCCGCTTTTTTTTTTTTTTTAATCCACTAAAAGGAGTCAGGTCTTTGCTACTTAGCCTGATGATCACCAGCTCCAGGTAATAGCACATACATAGTCCCCCCAACTTGCACAAAGCATTTAAACGAATTTAGCAAATGCAAAAGCATAGTTGGAATGTAGACTTGACCAACGCTGACGACGACATGTAAAAAGAAAGAAATTGCTTTTAGGACAACCTGAGCTTCTAGAAGCAGTTTGTCACAACTGCTCAAGGATTTATCCTGAACTTTTATCATGGTGGTAGAGAAGAGTAAATTTGCACCGTACTCTGATGTCAGTGATGGACTGTTTGTAGTAGCTTGGTCTGCGTCAACTCAAGCTTCAATACACCACTTCAGCACAGATACACCTGTAAGACCTTTCTCCACCACCAAACCCTAACCAAAGTTGGTTCTTAAGCACTATGAGCAAGCAGCAGTACATAAACCAGCTGGATTTGAAAATGGGCAGTACAGCATTCAAGTTTTCTGCTGACTTTTCTCATGAAGAACTGTTTGAGTAGATATTCCCGCTTTTGCTATGCTTTCCCCCCATCTTTCCACTTGTGTTGAGAAGGAAGAAGCGCTTCAAACATAAGCGAATTAGACAGATGGCAAGTCCAACACCTAACTGCTTATTTCTGATGCAGTCCTCTCAAGGAGAAATAATTAATATGTAAGTTTTAGCAGTTCAAATACATTTTCTTGAACCACTCCAGCATTTTCACTGAAACTAAAAACAAGACTATATTTTCTATTGTAACAATCCAGACTATCTACTTCAGGCAATCTATACCATTGAATCACTAAACAAAACCCAAAAATTAATGCCATACTTTTCCACATCATAGATCTTGTCTCAACTGATCCACTTGGAACATCCCTTCTGTAAGAAGGTGACACACCACATCACAAAAAACCCCATTTAGTATTTTAAATACGGTAATTGTAACAACGGTGTACACACAGAGAGGGAAACGGTTCCAGAAGGGAAAGAAAATGAAGTTTTGACCAACATAAAACACTGATCGCAAGCAAAGTAGATAGGAAGCCACAAACCAAGCAGGATTATTCAGCCCTTTGGAAGAAAACAAAACTATTACTGAAAAAGCAGTAAAGGACACAAAGTAAGGAAAAGTTACACGAGAGAACTTGTCTTGGACTTGCACATGCCTCCAGACAGCACTGTTTCCCCCGTTTTCCCTTGCTAACTCAGCATGTTCTGAGAAAAACCAGCCCCACGTTTACGGTTTGAAACCTCCCATTTCATTAAGACCCATCCTCGGCAGCTTTTCCAGAGACGCCTGGAGCTGCTGCCCGGCCTGGCCTGGCGGACCGAGCCGGGGAGCCGAGTCCCGGGGACAGGCCGCCAAGGACGGGGCGGGCGCTGCGCCGGCACGGCGAGCCCGTACTCACATATTCCTTCACGTTTTTCGTCTTCACGGCCTTGTAGGAGGAGTACGCGGGGTAGAGGGTGCCGAAGATCAGCCTACGAGAAGAACAGACCCCTCAGCGCCTGGCGCGGCCCGCAACGCCCCCGGCAGCGGCGGCGGGCACTGCACTGCCCCGGGATGCCGGTGCGGTGCCGGTGCGGTGCCGGGGCGGGGCCGGGGCGATGCCGGGCGGGGCACGGCCGCCCTCACCGCGGCACTGCCCGTGGGCCGCAGCCGCCCGCGGGGACCCGCCCGCCTGGGCCGCGGCCGCCCGCCCCACAGCCCACAGCCCACAGCCCACAGCCCCCATTCCCGGGGTCCCTGCGGGGTCCCTCAGGGCAGCGCGGCGCCACCGCCAGAGCCCCGCTCGGGGCCGCGGCCCTCAGGGATCCCCGGGGATGGACCCCCGGGGACGGGCCCGCTCCTCGCCCCGGCCGCGAGCACTCACACCACGAGGCGGGAGATGATCCAGGAGACCATGGCGGCGCCGGGCGCGGCTCGGGCTGAGCGGCGGCGGGAGGGGCTCCTGAGGGGCAGGTTCCTGCAGCAAGCGCGGCCCCGCCCCGCCCGCTGCCATGGGAGGAGCCGAGGCGGCGAGGGCGAGGCCGCGGAGCCCCGGGACAGCCCCGCTGCGGACCCCGGGCACCGGCACCCCGGGACAGCCCCGCTGCGGAACCCCGGGCACCGGCACCCCGGGACAGCCCCGCTGCGGAACCCCGGGACAGCCCCGCTGAGACGGGCCCGAGGCGCGGCGGGGCCCGGGAACGGAGCCCACGGCGGAACGGCAGCGGCGGGGTACACGGGGTACACGAGAGCCGCCGCTGACACCACGGCAGAGCAGCAACATGCGCAAAGTGAGGAAAATTACAGGAGAGCACTGAACTGAGATCACGGGCTCGGGAAGACAGAGTCACAGAGAGCACAGAAGGAGCCATCTTCCCTCCGGGAGATCAAGACAACAGCTATCACATGCTGCAGACAGGGTGGTTCAGTGTAAAAGCGGCTCAGAGATCCACGGCTCTGAGCCTCACCCAAAACCGGATGCAAAACAAAACTCATCTGAGCGATACTGCCGTTTGTTTGCGTTATCAAGCCAGAAGAAAAAAGGCTGTTAGTTGTAGTTTCCAGGTAATTTCAGTGTTGCCACATACTCTTCCTCGAAAGCTGAGAGGTCAAGGATTACTCTGTTAATGCCACAAACAAGGCTGAACAGTCGATGTGTGTGTGGGAAATGTGTATGCTGAACCATACTGGAGCACGGAAACTGCTGGGTTGTAACAGCTCACCGAGGAACGCTGTTAAAAGGATCTTCCTCCTCAGCCAACGCCAGAGTTCATTCTGGGTCCCTGGGAGTCTGTGTATTACAGCCAAGGACTGATTAGGCCCCGATACAAATCTCTCAATCACACTGAGATAACCATTACATAAACTCTTTTTTCATGGGAAAAAGAAATCACTAGAAGTCTACTATGGTTCTTCAGCTAACAAAAAAACACAAAAAACCAAAAAACAAAACAAAAACAAAAAAAAAAACCAAAGAAACAAACAAAAAAAACCACAACCAAACACAAACAAACAAAATCCAACCAAAAAAACCACCCCAAAACCGTAACCAAACCAACAACAACAAACAAACAAAAAAACCCACACCAAAACCCACCAAAACAAAACAAAACAACCAACCACAATCCCCCCACCCACCCCCGAACAAAACAAAACAAAACAAACCACGAAGGAAGGCACTATGGCAAAGTCTCATTAGTTGCTAATAGTTGCTAAAGAGCCTTTATGAAAATGAACGAGACCAAGAAAAGAGTCAGAATAAAAACAAAGAGCTATTTGGGAAGAATTTTCTCATGAATGCATGAAATTCAGTATAATGAGCAGTGATGACAAATACAAAACATTGACAACTTCCCATTACATGCAAGAGATGAAAATGCTAATGTCTCTACAGACAGTGACAAAGAACATTTTGTCACAGTCTGCTTTTGGATATGAATGGCCACAAAATGACTGCACAATTTACACCACTGATGGCATAACTGACCTACTAATAGGATAAAAGGAATCTGCTTTCACACGCCCAAATAACACGAACACACAAAACAAAATAATTACATTTTAAACTGCATCACTTCCCTATCGGTGACCAGCACAGCAACAGGTCTGTTACTTGAGTAATTTTTTTGTGCTCGTGTGAGTTGAAGATGCAAACAGAAGAGGGAAAATGCAGGGATCAGGTAACACATATGACAGTGTGAGAATGCTAAATAACTGCAGCAGGGGTAAGTGACACCTAAATAAAATGTGCCTTAGTGTTTTATGCTATTTAATGTGCCAAGGGGCAGTATGAAAATCTACAGTGCATTGAACACAAATGATGGTAAAAACAATAGAATCTCAACATCAGTAGAGAAGTGGTGTTGTAAATTAAGTGGCAACTGTTAAGTAGCATGTTGAGCTTTAGAACAACTTCAGAAAAGGTATTTTAAGCTAGCAATTTACATTGAGCAATAATAAGTTCAATTTTTTTCTGTATCATAAATAAAAATGAAAGATTAATTAATTTACCTTTCCACGAGGAGAAACTGCTGGTAGTTTAAGAGCTATTTTTGGAGCAAAAGTCAGCTGCAGGTTAAGTGAAAATAAAAATGTTTATTAGTAGTATTCTTTTTATTAAGTTATTAGCAATATTGTATAATGCTGAATAATTAAGACCTTATTTACTACCCAGGAAAGCAATTAATCAATTGTTTTCAAATTAAAACTGTATGGGGTTTTTTTGCAGATATACTACTGCTGAAACAAGTAATGATAAACTTGTGTTCTACAACTGGTCCAAATAGGTCACCAAATATCTATCCATCTGCTATGACTAAATAATAAAGCATGGAAATCAAACAAGCTGTTCCTCGAGTAGAGCAGCTTAAGCAAAGCCACACTAAGGAAAATGCCAGGTCAGATCCAGAGATCCTGCTGAAGCTGAGGTTCAGGCAGAAGCTGCAATGATGAAGAGCAACAGCAATTCACAGAACTTTTACCACCCCATGCATGTCTCCAGTGGAGAGGGCATCTCTGGACCTCAACCTGTCAGGAAGATAGAGATGGGAAGCACAGTACAAGAGATGCTTTTTATGACAAGACAGATCCGCTACCCAAACTACCTTGAAGAATCAAGAATTGGCAGGCAGCTTGGTGTGCTCCCAGCACATACTTGGGATGCCACGCTAAACCTCATGAGCCTTCTGGTCAAACACAGCAGGTCAAAATTAGCAGGCAGCCTACACTACCGGGGCAGAGGTTGAGACAACCTCAAGGCAGGAAGGTCAGTGTACACATATGAAGGAAGCTGCCCAGGCTGTTACAGTAAATGACTTTTATTTTTTAAAAAATGAAATAACCGTGAACATATTAACAGGCCTGCAAGTGGCACTACAGTACAGCTGGAGATAAGGTCAATACATTTCCCCATGTACCCGGACAATGAAATCCATTGCATCAATGCTGACATTAGTAATTCTGAATACAGTTCTATCAAGCAGGAACATTTTACTTAAAATAGTTCTGGACAAAGTTGACACCAAAAGTTAACTATTCCTTCACTTTGGAAAGGATAGATGTTTTATAGATGTTTTCAGGTAGCACTGGTATTGGGTGAATATTGCCTGCAGTCACCAGTGCAGGGAGAGATGTACAACATCTCCATGTGAGAACAGAGTTTACACTCCTTTTTACTTCTCAGGAAGCAGGGTGGCATAGAGAGAGGGGGGAAGATAGGTGAGGTAATATGGGCAAGGGAGGTGGGATGTCAATTTCTATTCAATTCTCCTTTGGCTGTTTTTGTGCTATTTTGGACTGCTTTCTAAAAATCACTTCTTGATTTTATTGAAAGGAAGACTAAACGTAATACACCTTTCCTTGAAAATCCAGGAACAATTGTGGTACTTCAAAAATACTAAAAATATCTACTTTCATGAAATATTAACTGTTTCACTACAAACCTATTTTTTCACTAAATACACAATTCTCTTATTTCTGGAGTCTCCCGGGGGAAAAAAAAAGTGGGTTCTCCCTTTAGTTCTGCAACTCTACAGTGTATAGAGAAACGGCTAGAAGGGGAGTGCAGAGAATAGCTTTATCCTTTTCCTTGGCCTGTATCTCACACGGGAAGTTTGTTATAATTTCTGCAGTTGGGCTACTGTTGGTTACATTCTTTCAGCAATTATCAACCAAATCTGCAGTAGGACAACCCACCTCTAGCACGTTCTGTCTAACTTTGTGGATACTAACTAGGCATGAGGGAAAAAAACATCCACACTCTTTATACCATTTCTAATCGTAAGATGCAGGAACACCAAGTGGTTTCCATGTTCTATCAATTTGCAAAAGGCCACAGGAAAGGGATATGGCACCTTTTAGAAACTGGAATTCTGCATTTAACAGTGCGACCTTCCATTAGACCTTCAGTGTTGAGGCAGCGTAGAAAACAGTGGCTGAAGAGTGTGTGTAATACTGACCACACCAGCTCCCAGTGAGAAGCCTCTGCTCCTGCAGAGGCAGTCGTGTGCAGTCCCTGTACATACTGTGAGCAAAAGGCCTACTTGACAGGGCATTTGGAATTAGCAAATTCCTACGATCTAGCTAGTTTGGATTCATGAGCCTTCAGTGTGCCAACAGCATCTTTCACTGCATGGTAGATAATGTTCTTCACCTGCAACAGGAAAAAGAAAAAATCAACTTCTACAGACTAATAAGGAGAATCTTACATAGCTATGCAATCAACTCTGACAGCTGAATTTGTAATAGTTGGCAAGTATACACAAAATATATACTCTTTTTGCTTCAGGATACCAGCAGTGCAAATTTTAACTGTCCCAGATGACAAGTATTTTAAACACCTGCACTGATTCATTTTCTGGTCACCCAGCAACATATTTACTCGTGTTATTTTAAGGTGATTTCTTCTCTTGTGAGAGCTAGGAGGAAGAGCATTATGAAGTTATATATATGAGTTTATTTAGAAAATATCCTTGTTATCCAAGTCACTTAGATTCACATAAATCAAATATAAAAGATGCAAGAAAAACACATGGTTTAATCCTATGAAAATTAAGATGATGCAATGAATCATCCTGTTGTCTTAGCATGGAGGCTAGAAATTCTTCAAATTTGTAAATCTTGCAGAAAGACAAGCACAAGATGAGAAATCCACTAGTACTCACTGCTATCTTTTTCACAGTTACCTATTTGAGAATCAAAGTTCTGTCTTGTTTCTGATTTTTTCTGATCTAAGTTTATTTGAATTCTGTTTCCAGGTGTCGAATGGAACAGTTTCATCTTCTAATTGAGTGGCTCAATTGCACTTGCTCAACTAACTGCCAAGCACCATAATCTTTTTTTATGTACATGTGACCTCATTTTTTGGTATCATTTATGCGGCTGTTATTGTCTTTGTGTATTTTAAGATATAAAAATATAGACAGAAGTTTATATAAAAATATACATTAAAATGACAAAAAAAAAAAAAAAGTCTGAGACAAATACGACCAGTATTCCTTTTCAAAGGAATACTGAGTTGCACTTTGGGGGTTTTTGTTTCTTGGTTCGTTTTTTTAATAATAAGCATTATTTATTTGCAACCTCTTAGTTTACAGAAACACTTCTGCATTTGTATCATCACAGCTGAAAAAGTACAGTGTTAGACACCAGAATGAGAGTTGATCCTGCTTCTGCTTTCCTTCATAATCCAATGAAAATCCACATAGATATTTATAGCAAACTTTTACTGAACTGGTATAAGGGTATTAACATGGTAGATTCTGACATCCTTGGGTGACGTCCTGGAGAGTGACTATATACTGTGTACTTACTTTGATGAGGACAGCCATTCTGCAGATCTCCGCCCTCCTTCCTTTCACATACATGTGATTACTGATACACAAAAAATGCTGACAAAAAAATTTGCAAACTGAGCAGATCCTAATGCTTCAGAAGTGTTAGACAAATTCCAACAGGATCTCCTATGGTCTTCTCTCCGCAGAACTTACTGTCTTATATACAGTGTACTTGTGTACCTATTACGTTCTGTGTATAATTATTAGGCTGTCACGCTTCCTCAAACCAAAGCACATTTAATTTTAGGACTAAGGTATGTTGGATAAGACCTTTAAGATCATTGAATCCAACCACAAACTGACAAGTCCACCACTAAAACCATATCCTTGACTTAAATAAGCCACCTTTCTTTTCCTTTAGGCAAAAAAGAAACAAACGTAAGTGTACTTGGTCAAATAAATGTCGCTCTTCAAAACAAAGCACTGCTCTTTCCTTTTTAAGAGTGATTTTTTGTCTGGTCTGCTCTACTGTCATTAGGATTCAGCCATTCTAAAACTTTAGTATTTTTCTTAGTACCAATGTGTGCATCAGTAATGGACTTTCCCCAGTAAGGGAGAAAGTTCTCTGGAAATGCAGAAGTCTATTACTAATTTCTGTTTACATGATACTGTAGACAGAAATACTTAAAAATTAAGTAGCATACCTATCAAATGAGAACCTCTAGATCTGTGGGAAGTTGTTATTCTTTCCTTAAGCCTACATTTTTAGTACTGAAGTAAGCTGGCAAAACACAGGATGTATTTAGTGTGTACTAATATAAAATGGTTACCTGCAGTTTATCCTCATGGTTTGTGTGAGTATTAGACAGATGCCTGAACTCCTGGGTCAGACGGAAGCAGTGTTTCACGTGTTCGGGAGATACAAAATCTTCTGCCACTTTAATGCAGCTGTACAAATTATGGACCTAAAAACCCACATCAAATGACCAATATATCAAGACAATGAACCACACAAAACAAAAATCAAACCTCAAAACCCAAAAGAAACAACAACAACCACCAAAAACCAAACCCCCCAAAACACCATTACCCCCCATATATTTAGGCTCTGCCACATTTACTTATCAAAACCAGAAACTGACAGAATTGCATCTAATAGTAAAACCAGAACAAAATACAAGACATCTACCAAGTTTCCTGTTTTCCCATAAATATTAGCGTTCCCTAAAGCAAGGTCTCTTATCCTTTGAATTTGGTTTCCTTGGCTGAAGTTTCACTACACAGAAATGTTTTCCCTCCATTACCCCAGCTATTTTCCTCCCTGTAATTTCATGAGAGTTATGTACACATCATTCAGGTACTGACATAACTCTTAGTAATGTAAAAACTGTATATGTAGAAAAAGAAACCTTAACTGCACAATACTGATTACCAGCTATTTTAAGGCTGCAGCTCTGTAGTGCCTCAAATTCAATTTGTCAATATGGCCTAGAGTTGGTATAGTTACCTGATGGGGAGCACCTGCAGGAATGAACACGGCATCACCAAGGAACTGCACTATTGCCCAGCCTTGCACACCATACTCATCATATAGTCTCTTACGTAAGGTCTGGTCCAAGTACCAACTTTGGTCGTGAATGGGGTCATGATCTGGAGGATTTTCTTGCCCTTGTTCTTCTCCAACCTAGGGCCAAGACATGGGGTAGAGGGAAACCGTGACACAGCACGTCGATACTGCTGGCTCACAAAATGATCTGTACCAAAACCCAAAACAAACTATTTCAAGGTAGAACATTATTTTCATTAAGGTCATTTAGGTCTTAAGTAGCAACATGCATTAGTATGAAGATTCCAGACCAGGCTGAAAACCTGTGAACACAGTAACTATTGATGCCCTCAAAGACAGGAGGGGAATACCTATGCACTTGATCTTGACAGCAATTTGTATCATTCAGCTGCTGTAAGCAAGCTAGTCAAGGAACCCAGTAAGCTCAAGCTTTGTTTGTAACCAGCGTACCTTCCGAAGAAGTTCCCGGATCTTTTCAGCATCCTTGGCAGCGTAGATGTGCCACAACGCTCCAGGTTTCTCTCTTCCTTCATGGATTCGCTGCTTTGTTACATCATCAGCATCTCCCTCATCAATTGTTTTCAGAACCTCTGAAAGGGGAATCCATGTAAAAGCAATGATTACAAAGCTGCTCATTTTTGACAGAGAAGAGGAAAGAGCATTTTGAGCTACTAAATTCAGTCACACTGCAATTGCTGCATCATACATACTGCCCTTTCTAAGCCCATCAAACTCCTTTTTAATAGAATTCAGGGAATGTGTCCATTGACAGCTAATTGCAAAGCTGAGTCATGAATTTAAACTGAGCTACAGTTATTCAAGTACAAGGAGAAGAAAGAGTAACTTAATACCCTTTCTTCTCCTTTCTTCAGGAATGTACCTCATTTCTAGCAAAACTCTGCTGCTCCCACAGTTGGAAACTAATGAAGCACTACTGCACTTTTAATTATGTGCTGTAAATGTTGCTGCCTTGTATATTTGAATTATATATCAGAGATATGACAAGCTTAAACAATAAAAGATACAGTCTTCTTACACACACAATTGATTTTTGGTGTACAGAAAACAGCTTTCCTTAAGCATTACCATCATCATGGGTCCCTTCCCCAATGGGAATCCCAACATACACCATGACGTTAACAGCATCAGACACATCCAAGTGCAGGTTTGTGGTACCAACGCGTCTGTCTTCTGCAGTAATTAAGCCTGTAACAGAGTGCAAAATAAAATCAAATTCTGTGACTAATCTAATTCTATAGAAATAACCTAACTGAAAAATCTGTCTGTATTTGCCCTAAGTGTAATAAAGAGTCACAAAAAACAGTATCTGCAGAACTATACTCACATACCATACGCATTGTACATTTTGGGACCCAAGTCAGGACGGACAAAGTAGCTGGGCAGCCGAGAAGCCAAATTCAGTCTGCCGTCTCTCTTGGTATATTCAGGAAGAGGAAGATTTTCCATCAAGTCCTCAAACCTAGAGAGCAAAGACAGACAAAGGCAGGTTATCTTCCTGTAGCACCTGCAGCAGTCCTGACAGTACTGATACTAAAGGTTACTTACCTCGTAGGCATCATATCTCTGAAGTCCTCCCCTGGAGGCCAATCCTTTAACTTTAGTACCATTGGCTGACCATCATCTGACCTGAGCCGTTCTGCAAGAAACAAATTAAGATTTCTCCACGTAATATCTTTTTACCACAGCCCACTACCTTATTAAAGCTGTAAGGGTTTTTGTACCTCTTACAATGCTCAGCAAAATGGATCCTGGTATTGTTTTGGGCTTCCAAGCAATATCATAGTATGACCAACAACAGTTTAACAACTAGATAGATAGACAGATAGATTTAATCACCTACAGCAGAAGTTTGACAGATCTTGCACAGCTGCTAAGTCTTAGAATAGTTTTTATTCAGCTTCAAAAACAAGCCTTTCCAAAGCATTCTTCCTTACTCCTTTTACCAAAGTCTAAGGGAGTTTTATCTTTAATTTCAAGAGAAGTGGTACTTCTATAAAATTAAAGTTATTGGTTCTTGTTCTGAAATCAACCCTAACTTCAGTGTAAAGCAAGAAACCAGGGTACACCACATTCAAAAAAGCTAAATGGCAGGTGGTAACAAAGGAAGGCAGCCTTTTGTTTTTTTTAATTCTTCTTTGCTGGAGGCACTCAAATTAGCAGAGTGCCAAAACCAAACATTTGTTCTTCACTTTAAGAGTTTTACACGAGTCCCGACTGGAAACAGAAAAGTGAGTAGCACAGAAAGATGGCATTACACATGCAACAGTGGATGTATGCTATGATGGCACTGACCATATCAACTGGTGTTTTACCTCAGATCTTAGGGCTACCTTAGATCTCAGGCCTAAGAGAGTCCATCTGGAAGTGGTACATGAGTAGCTTAGAACTCACAGTAACATTTAGAGAAAAACAAAGTTCACTCTTCTACCAGATTTTTCACAACTCTACATGAGGCCACCAATTGAAAAATTAGGTGCACAGCAGTCTTAACACTAGCATCCCCACTTCCCCAGAGAGAAACACCCTTCACTGCTTCCCGCCTTACCGAGGATTGTCAGCAAAACTGATCTAGCAGATCAGCATTGGAGGAGAAAGCATATCTAAGAAATTAGGACTTGGAGACCTGTGAATCACATCTGCATTACGTATCAACAGGCTAGAGAGGACAGCCCGAGTTTGCAATATAAAAAAATATTTTATTGAAATTAAAAGGAATTAAGAACTGCAGACACAAGAACCGAAGTGACTAATTTAAAGATAACAAACTTTGGTAAGCTACAGATTTTAGAGAGGCGAGTGAACTGAAAAGCTCAAGAACCTGAATTTAAAGATGTTTCACAATTTCCCATATTCAAGATTTTGAACTCATCAAGGGTCTTTGTTCTAAACAAGAAGCAGCTTGTAGGGATGCTATTCAGAAAGGACAGAGTGAAGAACTACCTGGATGAAAACATACGGATCTGACAAACTACATAAAATTGGACAAACTCCAGAAAATACATCATCAGCAAAGAAAAGCAGGTGTAAGAAGGATTGAAACAAAAAGTCAGACCTTTCAAAAGTCCACTTTGAGCCCCAAAGTATTAAAAGAAATGGCAAAATATTAAAATTAATTGAAGTATCATATAGAATAATCTTAATAACACCTCCAAAGTCAGTGGCTGTTCTACATCTCTTTGGCAACTTAACGTGAGGGTGGGAGCCACCCACGCATTTCAAAAATTCAGAATTCATGTAATGCAGAGAAGTCAGAGACATTAGGTAATTTGCCAACAGTTTTCCTAAGAATTAGCAGGTGAAATCTCTAGACTAGTAGCTAGATAACACTCCTTTATATAAGAGATTGAACATGGCTGAAGAAACTCTAAATAAAATGTATTTAAAATAAACTATCAAGAGCAATATGGTTTTCCAATCTAAGTCACTAATATTTCTCATGTATATTGTGGTAAAGCTGTTGACTAAAAGAAAAGCCAAAGCTGATTTTGCTGAAAGAAGCATATCTGTCTGGAGACAAACTAAAAGTAACATTTCTCAAAGATAACTTGACCCTTCTAAATTCACTATTTTCATAAATGACCCCAGCACAAAAGTGAAGAGTTTGTGAACTTTCCCAATTACTGTCAATACACAAAGACCACACCATTATATCCTCCAAGGCCATTTATTTCTCATTAATAACAAAAACAGTCTGAAATTTAACAGTACAAAATACAATAGTCTGTACTAACCATATAAAAAAACAAGTCAAAAGCTGGGAGTTCTTTGATTGGAAAAAGACTAGGAAGGGAATATGCTTGGTCTGCAAATCTATAATTTCATTGACTGTTGAATGAACATTCCATTAAGTCACCCAACAGGTCACCATTTCTGCAATACGTGCACAGCAATAAATACAGACAACGTTTTATACACAACTCTAAAATCAGGAACATTGCGATGAACTTTTACAGCTCTAACATCTGTAACTATAAGACCACTCAGATCTAGGTATATACAATCCAAAATGGAGCACTCTGCTTTTCAGAAGCTCTTTAACCTGACCCATTAGGTCCCCAGAAATTTTAGCTGCTTAGTTTCCCCATTCGCATTTAACAGAAGGTTTTCTCAAAGAAGAACTTGAGCATTAAATAATGTGTTACCATGCGAAGCACGCATATATTATTGCTATTCATAATAGATATAAATTTGTATTTGTACTCACAGATGATCTGCTACAAAAATAATTTGCAATGTCAAATTTACTTGACTGATGTATTCCACCAAATCCAAGTTCTAGTATCAAAAGTCTCCGTCTGTTTTAGCTCTGCAGGTTTCCTTTAGTTTTACAATAAAAATTGAGGTTGAAAGGAGAGCGAAGGTAGACACA
Organism: Zosterops lateralis; assembly: GCF_965231275.1. Classification (NCBI taxonomy): domain Eukaryota; kingdom Metazoa; phylum Chordata; class Aves; order Passeriformes; family Zosteropidae; genus Zosterops; species Zosterops lateralis. The sequence continues at coordinate 18,589,830 of NC_139774.1, read as the reverse complement.
TTACTTACTGTCTTAAAAATGGTAACTGAGGATTAACTTCACTGGGAAAAATTAAAAAATAAAATAAAATCTTGCCACAACATGGATCATTTTTTGACACACGAAAACAACATACACCAAAACATTGCAGTACAGACAGTTCTCTTGGACAGTCCTGCCCTAATCTTCACCAAAAAAGAAATTTCTAGGGTGTGCTACATGTAAGGAGCAATGGCTTCTTTGGATGAGACTGATAGGTATTCAGATTTTTTTCTTAATTTATTTTTTAGGAAAATAGGTGGAAAATGAAGAGTTGAAGATAGCAAGACAGACTGCTCAGTTAAACTAGTCAGCCATAAATATTACTTACTAGATATTATCTCAAAGCCATCCCAGAAGTCACGCACTTTCACGTCTGAAATTATGGCACAGTTCCTGCAGTTCACCAAATCTACATCTTGATCTCCAAATTCCAGGCTGAAAGCTTCTGGTTTCCAAAGCTCTGACTTCAACTTCTTATGGACACCAGATACCAGCACGGGCTGAGAATACAAAGATGAATGCTTACTCCACCATAACCAAATTTCTTATACATGCAGCCAAACTTTCTTAGGAGAGCTGAGACTCCTGGCTACCACCACACAAAAGACACCACAAATCTATTTTCATCCATGTCTGGTTCTTGTGCATCAAGCAAATAACCAGTCAAAGCAAACTTTAGTTCCACGCCATGGGCAGCTGCCTTAGAAGTGGCGTTGGATCAGACTTGCCGAGGCAAGCACATTAGGTCTCCACGGCAAGGTGTAGGCAGCAGGTGTAGGCTCTGTGAGAGGAAGCTGGGAGCTGCCCCACGGTGAACACAGATGGTTCCACCTGGCCCAACACACCCATCACTGGCCAAAGTTGAGCCCATAACTGATGCTGGTGGCACCTCTGTGAGAATGAGAAAGGATAAAAAGGTCTCCACAGCTGACACTCGTGCGTGTGTGTGAGAGGGAGAAGGAGGGACACACAACACACGGACGGCAGGCAGGGGAAAGGAGAGGGACAGCTCTGCATACACCAAGGTCAGTGATGAGGAGGTGCTCGCAGCCCATCCAAGAGCATGGTGAGGCAGGCTGTCCCCCTGCAACCTGTGGAGGGCCACGGTGAAGTAGAGCTCCACCTGCAGTCCACAGAGGATCCTGCACTGCATCTGAAGGATATTCTCTGGAGGAGTCCATGGAGAGCCAATGCTGGAGCAGGCTCTGGCAGAAGCTGTAAGGTAGAATTCCACTAATAAGCAAGCTTTCTGGCAAAAACTGCCGACTGGGGACCCACACTAGAGCAGCCTATGGAGACAAGTCATGCTGAAGCCATTTGTGAAGGAAGTATCCTGTGAGAGGAATTCCACATTGAAGCAGCGGGGAAGTGTGAGGAGGAAAGGGCAGCAGACACAGTGTTATGAACTGACCACAACCCCCATTATCCCCCCGTGTCACTCCAGGGGCTGTGGCAGGAAAGAGGTAGAACAGTCACAGATAAGAGAGTGAAGCTGAGCCATTAGGAAAAAAGTTGAAGTGAGGGGGAGAGGTTAGGTGTTTGTTGATTTGTCTTTCTTCTCTACCATTCTACTCTGTTTTTAATTAGCAATAAATTTAACTCCTTTATCACAAGTTAAACCTGTTTTGCCCATGACAGCAATCACTAAGGGATCTCCATGGCTTTATCTTGACCCAGAAACTTCTTCACCTGTTCTGTTGAGAAGAGGGTGTGAGAAAGAAGCTGGGCAGAGGGACCTGACAGCCAGCCAGAGTCAACCCACCTGTGGCAGGTGTAGAATCCCACCACCTGTCCTTTTTCTCAAGCAAATGTGCAACTACCACTAGAAACAGCATTTGTACTAAAGCCTTCTCATGCAAAATTTTCATATTTTATTTAATATTAATTGTTTAACTATTTCACTTGTTATTTATGTATAATCACAGATCAATATTAATTCCGTAGGACAAAACCAAGTAGTGGAAAAAAGGCTGTTCACTTGCAAAAGGGGTTTTAAGATGCTTAGGCTAATGATGTACAGGTATTCCACACAGGTATTTCAGTGGCCTCTCCCCATAAACACTCAAAGCATTTGCTAAACTGACAATTGGGAAAGGTATACCAGACAATCCTCCCAACATTGCCAAAACCTTTTCAGTTCCTCTCACCCTGCCATCTCAAAAGAGAATTACCAAATTTGAGAGAAAATGAAGAGGGTATGAAGTGAACTTGCACATGGACTATTCCACCTGAAAAACTACAGATTTACTGACTGCTGCCTATGTTCAAATGGCAGTTCCCACAGCTATGTAAGTTTGAATTCATTCTAAGCTCTGCCCTATATGTTAGCAATGATCTGATGGTGGGTCTTGGTTTATTCATATGAAGAGCTCAGCACAACCCTGAGAAACACAGATGCCCCCAGATGTGGTATCAGTGTGTTAGGCAAAGATACCTACAGAGTTATATATGAGCAACTTCAAAGTTATGCTGATTAAAATCACTCCAGTAACTAACTGCTGCTTCCTTTGTATTATCCAATGGCCTCCAAAAGGCCTAGTTTCGATTATAGTCCCTAAGTGAGGACAACTATTGATTCAGAAATGAATGGAAAAAACCTCAACCCTGGGGATAACAGAAATAGCCTTGGTTTTCAAATACAATACAACACAGCCTAAGTTCTAGAAGGCAGTAATGAAACCTCACCTCCAGAAGAATGACATTTAAGAAAACAAAAAGGGGTTGATACTTTACTCCAGTGAATTTCAGGGAAATAAAAAAACCCCCAAAAAACTCCACAGAAAAATTCAGATTGGAAATGACTACCCTCATATCGAAAAAGAGTCTTTTCTTGTGTTGTGGCTGAAGTTCCTGCACCCACTCCCATTTGTCCTGTAGTGGGCATTGACAAGAAGAGCCTGGCTTCCTCTTCTTGAGATTTCCTCCCCACACTCTCCTGAGCCGTCTCTTCTCTAGGCTGAACAGTCCCAGCTTGCTCACCCTCTTTTCATCTAAGTGATGCACTAGTCCCTTCATCATCTTTGTGACTCTTTACTGGGCTTCCTCTAGTAAGTCCACCACACCTTTGAATTGGGGAGCCCATAACTGAACACACTAAGGGGAACCATCACTTCCTTTGACTTGCTGACAACTCTCTTTGTAGTGAGGACACATTCTTGGCTCATGGTCACTCCCTTGCCCACTGGGACCCCCAAGATCCTTCTAAGCAAAGCTACTTTCCAAACCATTGCTTCTCAGCAACTCCTGTAGGATGTTATTCTTCCTTGATGTACAAGACATTGCATTTTCCCTTGTTGAACATCACCAGATTCTTTTCAGTCCAATTCTCCAGCCTATTCAGACCCTCTGAATAGCAGCACAACCACCTGCTGTTATTCCTCCTCGTTTTGTATTGTCTGTAAACTTGCTAAGGGTCTATGAACCCCATCCCATCTAGGTCACTAATGACTTGACAAGTACTACTCACCCCAAAAGTGACCCCCTATGATATACCACCAGCAATAGTGCTCTTACATATGGCATTTCAGTCAGTTTTAAGTCCATCACACTGCTCACTTGCCAAGTCTGTGTTTCAGTTTGTCTGATGACATTATGACAGTGTAAAAAGCCTTTATTAAAGTTAAGATTAAAAACATCCAGTGCTTTCCCTTCATCCACCAAGCCAGTCATTCATCACAGAAGGCTAAAAGGCAGGTTAAGCATGATTCAACCAGTATTCCTGAGCTCTTCTTCTCTTCCTGAGCATATCCCCATGGGATTCTTCCAAGCAAGTATATGAAAAGGTGAAAGCCTACTCTCCCAAAGCCCAGATTTGTGATCATGACTTTTTGCTTTGCTCCCTCCTCTCAGAATCTAGACCTGAATGCCACCATCTAATATTCACTGCAGCCAAAGGTGCCCTGTATCTCCACATCAACAACTAGTTCTTCCTTGTGTGAAAGCACGAGGTCCAGAACAAGTGCCCTTCCCTAGCTGTTTCCTTGATCAGCCGTCTCAGGACATTGACATCAATGCAACTGACATCAAGTTCAGGAAACTTCAGGACTACTTGTGACCTGTTGTGTTGTTCCTCCAGCAGGTACCAGGGTGGTCCCATGAGGCCAAGGAAATGTGAACACAGGCCTTCCTCCAGCTTTCTGAAGATGGCCTTATCACGTTTATATGGTCAGTTGGCCTGTAGCAGATACTTGCCATAATGCTGTCCACGTTACCCTGCTCACTAATCCTGGTCTGTAAGTTCTTAGATGGCTCATCATCACTTCCTACACAATTTCAAGTATTCTAGCTTCTTCCCCACAAAGCCAGCAATGCTCCCTCCTCACTTTCATGGCCTGTCATTCCTGTGTTGTTGTTCCTGAACAGCCTCTACCTATTCCTTTCCATACTACAGCTGCATTAGCTATCCCACCACTTTGTCATACTAATGAGACCATGACTGTGCAACTGCACACTAATTCCTCCTCTTTGTTCAATGTGCTGCGTGCATTAGTGTACAGGTACTTCAGAAAGACACTTAGTCATGCTGATTTCCCAGAAGCAGTGTGACAGCTTTCCTCACAATGCTGTGATGCACAGAGATCCTTACTTACATGCATATGCTTGAGGTGGACATCTTTCATCCTTGGTTTCTTGAGTATGAGATCACTGCTATTCACATCACCTCACACTGCCTGCTTGCCAAATCAATCAACGTATTCAACGTATTCCTTCCTTGATCACTGGTCATACTCTCCCTCCCTTGTTCCTGCTTATAGCTTTCCTCGTAAGATTGGCCAGCCTGTTGGCAAAGATGCCTTTTTTTTTTTTTTTTTTTTTTTTTTTTTTTTTTTTTTTTTTTTGCTTAGAAGGATCCAAACTCTTCCAATCAAACTTCAATCCCCACAGAGGTTCCCATGATCCTAGAACCCTCTTGGCTAAAACCAGATGTGCAAACTACTATTGACATGCAGGATCTGTCCACTCCCCTACCCCTTACTGGCAGGAATAAGAAAACCATGAGGGCTCCATGGCCTTGATTAATACTCCCAGAGCCATGCAGTCACTCTTGATATTGTCCTGGTCTCCCCAGTAGAACTGTATGTGCCAATATAGAAAAGCAGCAGAGGGCACACGTTTGAGGGACAGATAAGCTTTGGTAGCCTTTCCATTATCCTAAATGCGACACTCTGACAAACAGCAAACCTCCCTAAGATAACAAAGCAAATACAGCAATCTCAAAATTTACTATAGTCTCTCATCTCAGCAAAAATGCTAACATTAAGCTAATAAAAAAGTTAAAGCATATTTTACAACAAACATTAGGGATTATGTATGAGTAAAATAACAGTACCTTTCACAGGATGTGTAGAAAGCATTGCTGGTAGACTTTAAGCTGATGGATAAACAAGCCGTCTTCAGTATAGAAAGATAATGACATTTTGATCCCTGCTGGATTCACCTGACCACTTGTAAATAGCAATTAAAAGAAACCCCAAAACAACCAAAGTACTTAACTCAGTAGAACCCTTCTGGCTATTAAGGAGTAAATTTACCATGGAAGAAAGAAAATATTCTCTCTAATGAAGAGCACAGATAGTGCTCCAAGATAAAATGACAGTGGACTTGCCTGGTAGACATCTTCTGCCAAATCCACTCTCAAACTACAGGGAGATAACAACAACAACAACGCTCCAGTACCATACCAAATTTTCAGTGTCTCAAAAAAGAAAAATCCTAGCAAGAAAATTCAGAAAATACCAGGTTGCTATAAGATAAGAATCCTAACAGTATCCCCAGATGAGCAAGAACCATTTTCAGGACAGCAAAATACTCTTGAAAAGCAACTTCAGCAAGAATTACTCTTATGGTCTCAGTGAATTCTGGGATAAGCCAGAGTTAAACTTATTTCTGACAATTTCTAAGACAAAGGACTCAAAAAATGTTGCTCTTTTTGAGTGACACTGAAAGAGTGCCATTTATTATCTAAGCATTAAGGGAAAACAATTTTCTCTTTTAACAATTTGGGTTGCCACCATAGCCGAGATCTTCATATGGCACAGATCTAGCATCCAGTGTGCATTTATTATGCCAGGGAGGGTGGATAAGGGATTTTTTCCAAATAACGTTTTCCAAACCACAAAACAGGAAAAGGATTTGGGGAATGGTGGTAGAATTTATGTTCTTTCACTTCACTTTTAAAGGGGCAGCTGGGATGTACAGGAGGATGTAAGCCAAGGAAGAACTGTGACAGCGCACTGCTTCTTGAGAGAGTCTCTGCTTATAGAAATCCTGTTTAAAATAACCTTGTTGAAACAGTAACACCTGTCTGGGTCACAAGCTCTCTCTTACATAGGAATGAGAGATGCTGTTTGATTCCTTTTCACATTTCAACAGGAAACTCCAGTGACTGCAACATCACTTTGAGGATTGCTGAACAAGCAAAGGACTTGCCCAGTCTATTCCTATTCAAGGGGTCCTCTCAATTATAAAATGACCCAAAAGCATCAATAAGGATATCATGGGGCAAAGCCTAAAACAGCGAGTGACAAAGAGTACACGAGCACAGCAGTTGTAGCCAGAGCCTCAGGGTGTGCAGCAACTTGGATGGTGATGCACACTGCAAGCTACACATCAGACAAAAGATCTATAATCGTATCTCTAGTGTCCATAAGCAGTCTCTCAAGACTCATTACCAGTCCAGAACCCCACAGTAACAAGAAGCACCTCGCAGTGGTGATTAACCAGTCTCATTGGCACAGAAACCGACAAATGCATTTTTTGTTGGCATTCCCAAGATATTTAGGACCCTCCTAGGAGACAGTAGTATTTCCTGACAAAAAATGTTGAGAAAATTATCAAAGCATACTAGCCAGAGACTAAGAAGCTCTTTGCAAAGAGAAGCAGATAATGGACACCACAGCATTGCAAAAGAATGATCTGAAATCCCTTGTAAAACAGAAAAATATAACAGGATGAAAAATAAAAAAAAAATTAAAAGGAGATTCCTATGCACCCCAAAAAAGCCAGGACAGGAAGGCAACTGCACTTAGTGGGAAGCTGGCAATGAAGTTTGTAGTCAGACAAGCAAGGGTATGCTGCACAGTACCTTCCTTCAACTATTAGGAGCTGGCCAGAGGAATCACGAATGCGGTTGGTGGCACAAAGGTCATCTTTGTGGTTCTCACAGCTATGTGCTAGTTGTGCTTGTGCTCAGGGAATCTGAATGTGTAGTTCCATGGTACAGGCTACACTTAAATGAAAAGTACTCCACTTCTGTCAAGAATAGTCTCTTGAGTGCCAAAACAGATACATGCAGCCAGTTCCTCCACTACATCTCAGTGTCTTGTGAACAACCACAAATGAGTATGGAATGTGACTGCCAAGTGTGTTAGCACTGGAATTACAGACTGGCTGACTAAAAGCAGTTCTCCAGAAAAGATGATGAGGGACCTAATGGTCTAGCACAAATGGTCTCAATTCTGAATAGTTAGTGAAGGCAACTGTGTCAGAGGCAGCTGCAGAAACAAGTGCCAAGAATACAGTTTGAACAGCAATGGACATCATCCTCTGTTAGAGCTGTGGGTGCACTTCCTTTGCAGCAGCAATTACTCACACATTTTTTAAGATTCAGGTTGTCTGACCAGGCTGATCTTACTGACTCTCTGGAGAAGTCTAAGCTGCAGCACTACAGACTGACTTCTGAAAAAGTGGCTATGCCAAGAGCGGGTCTAAGGTACAGTCTGTTCTCTGAAGGCCTAACCACTTGATGGCAGCTCAGACAACCCATTAGAGTGCTCCATACATGAGCTGCTGAGTCCACAACAATACCTGGGTTCCTACTGGCTGTAGGGCTCAGGGTGAGATACTGTATCAAGTACATCCAAAATTCAGTAGGCTACTGCATGCAGCATTTTTGCTCTTGCACATGCTGCAGCTGGAAGGAATGGACCATTCCCTGAGGCTATAAAGCATCAGGTATGAGGTCAATGCAAAGATGCACACAGGAAATCAGAGTGGATTCACTATTGGGCTGTAGTAAAGCAAAGCAGGTTCAACATAACAAACACTGCAACTGAGAGGGCTGTCACAGTGAACACTCTCATGATGGTAAGCTGAGAAAAGCTCAATATGCAAGACCATGTGGGCTCAAGTCAATATAGCATGGAGTGAACAAGGCTGCTGTCTCCCCAGTTTATAAAGCTACTTATTGAAATATTCATTCATCATATTCACTCAGGAGGAACTGGCCAAAGTTTGAATAGACTGTTTTTACCAAGGTACAGACTGCAATTTCAGGACACTTATAAGCAACACGGGTTGGACACTTATCACCCACCTGGCCTTGTTTCCAGCATTCCCTGAAGATCTTCCAGTTGTTTTTGTTGCTGGGATCATGAAGACAAAGAAGTCTACCATCACACAGCCAAGAGTGGGAAGTGTGTGGATCCAGCACATTTAATCCCATTACCATTTCCTTCACCTCTCTCTGTGTGTCAGCTAAATTACTTGCTCGTTTTGCAGCATCAGACGTCTTCTTATTTTCCACCACAGAAGCAATGATATGGTCCAAGAAGTTTGGCAGGCTGGCTTTACCTTTGACCGCCTAGAAGACATAAATCCGGAGGTAAGTTTAGTCTTGCAACTTTAGTCACAGACACCTTTCTGCCACGAAAACATGCACCAGAAACAAACTGACTCAAGGACAGACATGTATCTAAGTAAGAACAGAAATGTCTATTTCTCTGTTTTACAATGGTAGAAGTTAAAATAACCAGCTAAAGGCTATCTAGAAAAATATTATGCAGACATAAAATAGAAAACTTTAATGATTTAAATTCAGCTACTTTGAGAGTAAAAATAGTTCATATCTTTCCTAACTTCATTAGTATCTCAACTCTATTTCATCATTTTCCTCATCCCTTTACTAAGAAAGTGAATTCAACCTTGGGACATGTAAGCTGATGGATATGTGAACACTAAGTAAACATCAACAGGGAGAGGAGAAAGTGCTTCCTGTATGTCAATGGAACTGCTAGTAGACAGACTCTCTGGTTCTGGTTGCCTCCTCAAGGGACATTTAAAACTTCAATTTAAAATTCATAACAGGTTAGGCAACACAATCTTAAAATTTGTTTTAACTTCAAAAAATAAAAAGACTGCCTATAGGCATTATTTACAGCAAAATACTTAAGACACTAAATACATTTCATATGTTCAACAGAAGATAAACACTTACTGGATCTTTATTAACACATTTGAGGGAGAGGGCAGGGGTGTGATAGATTTCTGGTAATAAAAACCTTCTCATTCAAGTGAAAAAAAAAACAAACAAACAACGACGTAACAAACCAATCAATACCATTCCCTCCCCTCTCCCCAGAATTCCCATCTTCTTAAAAACAAAATTTCAATAGACAAAAAATTTACCATATATAGAGCTATCAATCTAAAACATAACATTATTCATTACTGAATATATTAATTCAGTAGAAAGTACTTAAGGAATTGTAGAAGACTCTAGGTCCAATAGAAGATCTAGAGATCATCTGGTGTAAATTTCTGTTGAAATTAGGTTTTATTCCCCTGGGCTGGGTCATGCCAAACTTTAACATCAGAGGGAAGAAGATTAATTCACTTCTCAGGGCAGCCTATTGCACTGTTTGAATGTAAAGGGAGAATTTTTTTCTTACATCCAGACAGAATTTCTCCTGAAGTAACTGGTATTGCCCCTTGCCCTGTTAACCAAGCATCTCTATGAAAGGAGTACTTCCCTTAAAGGTACAACCACCTTTAAGATATAGTAAGATTGATCAGATCCCCAAAGCATTCTCTTCTCTAGGATGAAGAGAACCAGTTCCTAGAACCTTTTCAGATGTGTCAAGCTCTTCAACTCTTTAATCATTCTTTATGGCCCTTCACTGGATCCCATGCAATTTTTCACTGTAATTCTTCACCTGGGGAAATCAAAACTGGAAACAGTGCTCCAGGTGTAGCCCAACAGGGGCTGAATGAAATAACCACAAGCCTAGAAGGAATAAGTTGCTTTGAAACAAGTGACTACTATTTCTTCGCCTGTACTCAGTGATGAGAGGCAAAAGTATTCTTAGATTCACTTTCCTGTAGCAGCATCATATTTTCATGTACAGTTCCCTCTACCAAAACCAACCAACATGAACTATCATCAAGATTCCAGCCCGCCTACCTGGAAAAAAAAATCCACTATGAGCCAAGCCATTTCGTCTTCCTCCTTATTCTATCTGCCTAAGCTTTTGGAGAAAGTATTCACTAAAAAGAGCTAAGCGTTGATAAATTCCGCAGCATCTATCCTTTTGCTTAAACTAAATTCTTCAAACCACTTCAAATAGCATTGATTTGTTCAGGTTGTTTTCAAAGTTACTTCTTCCAAAATGGATTTAAGTATCCTTATTTCAGAAAAGGCATTCAGAAATAGCAACTACCTTAAACTCACAGAGTCAAAGAACCATAGAATATGCTGAGTTGGAAGTGACCCATCAGGATCACTGAGTCCAACTCCTGGCCCTGCACAAGACACACCAAGAATCCCACCCTGTGCCTGGCCATGTTGTCCAAATGTGGTTATTCAACTGTCTGCTGGACATTTTGTCCAGAATACTGAGAGATATCCTCAAAAATTTCTTTCCAGAAAGATTACATCTACTGGCTTTCCTAGATTAATGAGGTGGCCCTGTCACAGAAGGAAATCACATTCCACAAGTAGGACTTTCATCCACACAAAGCCATGCTGGCAGTGACTGATGACTGCATTGTACCCCAGATGTTTTCCAATACTTCCCAGAATAATCTTTTCCATTATTATACCAGACTTCAGTGAGACTGACATGCCTGCCTGCGGTTTACAAGGCCCTTTTAGAAACTCAGGACAGTGTTTGCCAGCTTCCAGTCAGCTGGGGACTCTCCAGATTCCCAAGACTTCATGAAACTCATTGAGAGAGGCTTTGCAAAAACATCAGCAGCTCTCTGAAAATTTTCAGATGAATCCCATCAGACCCCACAGATTCGTAGTGATCCAGCTGGAGCAGCAGATCCCGCCAAGTATATCCTACCTCAAATGCCTTTCAAGTATACATAAGTTTAAGGAACTGGCTTACTCTTAAGTTTGTCTTTTTTTTTTCTGTGGCATACTCTTTAAATCTCACATCTTTAAAAATATTGTAAAGTGAGCTTTTGTAGGGATGCTGATTATCAACTAAACAATTTATAGGCTGTATTTAACTAATTTTCTTGGTCTCTTGTAAAGAATAGCATCTCCCCGGCAGCAAAAAGCTAAAGTTAAAAATTAGCATGAAAATCCTCTACAAATTTGTGGGGTAGTGAGTTTTGGTGAGGTATTACATTTGTTTCAAAATTGAAGAGTAGAATACTATAAAAACATTTAGATTAAAATTCTTCCCTACAACAGGTATCATTGAAGGAATACAAAATTATTTACCGTAGAAGCTGCAGAAAAGACTGGAGGAAAGGGGATTCCTGTGTCTGATGGGACCTGAGGAAGCTTTCCTGGCCCTGTGTGTAGCAGATCTCTGAGGCTGGAGCCTTCAGCTTTGTTGCTAGATGTCACTGGGCCCAACAAGAGGCTATTAAACAGCTTTGGGGTTAGCGGGGAAACCTTTGTACTGGAGTTGAAGGAATCTAATCCAAAGGGTGAATGGGATTCTTTATTAAGCACTGATCTCAGTGATCCTGATTCTGCAAGACAAATATAAACATTACAGGGAGGGGAGAGAAAAAAAAAATCCCCAAGAGGCAAAGTTAAAACAATCACAAAGTTTTCTGAAATTATTTGCTCTTGCATGAAATAGGATATTAACAGAATCTTGTGGTAATGGTAAATTATCACTGTAACAGTGAATGAGGCACCTCAATGAGAATCAAAGACATCAGATACTTCACTTAGATTTTGCCCCTCATATGCTGCTAAGGTTTTGAATAGCACAACAGATTTGATCCAAAAAGATCTGACACACGCAAACACGCAATTTTTAATAGATTCAATTAAAAAACATTTCCCTGACTTTCTGAATTAAAGTTTTGATATTAAATATTTCAAATTTTAATGGTAGTCAAAATATTACAGTGACTAAGACCTGCAAAATTTGCATATGATTAACCAACATTTAACATCAACATGTAAAGTAGTCCCTTCTAGACATATGGACAGGAATAAATCCTGTGTTAGTCATGTTACCTCTGACATATAGGAAGTGTATTCACTCCAACTACTGAGTATTAAAGATGCTTTAAGCTTTCATCTAACTATCCAACTGGACTCTAGTCTCAGTTCCTTGGAAATGCACTCTCTATATAGCACACAAAAGAACTGTATTCACTTCAACACTCATAAAGTGACAAACCTGCATCTGAAATTAATTACAATAATTTTACATCAGGGTATCAGCTTCTGAGGAAATACACAAACTGGCACAGAAATAAACTGAGTGACAAGACAATATTGTCTGCAGCTGTATCATCTTTCCCACTTTGCATTTCTCTAAGCCTGTAGAACAAAACTGGTTCTAGGAGGCAAAGGAAGAAAACTTACCTTTTTCTTTCCTATTTAGGGCTAGGCAGTCTCACAAAGAATAGCAATCAAACAGTATGTTACCATTTATCTTTTAATTCCAACCCCGAGACAGCATTTCTTCTGCTCACCTTTTGTTTCCTCTTTCGCCTTTTGCGTTGCCAAATCTGCAAGCCAGTGTAAAGCTGATGACGGAGCTGTTTCTGGACAAAGTGGTCTGTTAGTCTTTACTTCTCCAGTGTTATTGGTTGGTAATGTCTCTGTTTTTGCAGATTCGTCTATCCTATTATCAGTTGGTTCTGATTTTGGTACAGTGTCCATTTCTGCTTGCCCAACTCCTGCTGTCCCTGCTCCAGTGGAAAAGGTGTTCTCATTTCCAGAGACTGACGCACTAGGATTTACAGCTGGAAGCTAAAACAAAACAAAAAAAACCCAAAAACTGCTAAATGTTGAATAAAGGGAAGAGTTCAACTTGGAAGACATTTTCGATATCCAATGCATTTGGTTTTGTCTGCTGCTTTTCTTTTTTCATTTGCTATAAGCACACAGTAAAATTCATTTATGCTTAGGTAGCAGCAGAAAACAGGAGCTACTTATCTGTGTGTACACACCTTTGCACTGTGCTGTGAATTCTTACCCTGTCATCTTTTAACATAAGCCCATTCTTTTTGATTTCTTTCCTTTTCTTTCTTTTTGTTTGTTGTTTTTTAAATTATTATTATTATTACAGGAAGATTTTTTTCTGTTGATAGTTACAGAGCTGCTCTAGATTCCTTCAGGAACCATATAATAAAAGTAAACGTTGCAAACTATTCATAGAGGTTTGTTTTAAAATACAGCATCAATACGAATGGCTTCCTACCCAATTTCTACATAACAGTATTAGCCCAAATAACCACTTGGCACATAACAGATGCAGTCCATGTCCCTCAAAAATGACCCAGAAGACTTTTGCTAAACTAAAACACTCAGAGTACGTATGGAGAAAGTAAAATTCCTGTTTCACAATAGATTACCTTAAAGGATCTAGCATCTTAATAAATCTTAAAAATGTAAATGTGAATTTCAGCTTCAAATTACATACCTGTGATATTCCATTAGTGACAGCTGGTCTCAGCACCGATTTGTTCTGTCTGTTAATACAGGGACAATTGGCTTTAATACCCCATTTGCCTCGTGCTGCATGAACCATGTCTCCAATATTGTAAAGTGCTGTAAATAAAGTTAGGTCTTTAATATCACATGCAAAGAAGTCTAAAAAAGGCCTAAACTATATCTTCAAAGGGGTGGGTTTTTTTACAGCAAAGTATCTTTAAGGTCACATGCTATATAACAAGACATTGTCTCTGACCAGTATGGTGTGGTGAACAGTGATAACAATACCTGCATGACGTCACTGAGAGGCTGTCAAACCTGGCAAATCCTACAGTTTATCATCTGCTTCTACTATTCCCTGTAGGGTCCAATGATATGGCAACGAGGTGACTTTGAACCACCACAAGAATCCATATAACCCTTGACGCAATGCTGAAAGGATCTGGAGCACAGGTGTTCACCTCTATCCTCATGGTACAAAGACAGATGTAATGAATTGACCAGGTGAATACCTGGCTGCGTGGCTGGTGCCATACTCAACAGTTTTTGCCTTCTACGACCGCGAATCTATTTCTGAGAGGTCAGGTCTCTTGGGAGAAGATGGGATTAATCTGCCCAAGCAGAGCAAGAGAATCTCTGCCAACAAGTTGACCAGACTTATATGGAGAACTTTAAAACTAGATTTAGTGGGGAAAGGAGACGCAGATTTGAGCAACAGACAAGAGACAGGAGCTACTGACGTATTAGGAAGCAACACCTGTGAAATAACTCAAAGGAATTTGGGCATGTTCCTGTTGAGAGGGGGTTAAGATTGATAGCCCACAGCTGGAGGGCCTCTTCATACTAATGCATGCAGCTTGCGTGATGAGCAGGAGGAGCCAGAAGTCATTGTGCAACTGGAAAGCGACAATCTAATATACTTTTCCACTTGCTTGCTCAGAATTAATATGAAAATTGCTATTTTTCCTTTCATATTTCAAGCATTACCTGTACCAGGGATGATCTGTGTTGGCATGAGATTCTCTGGTTCATGAGACTGACCCTTTGCACACTTCAGCCATGAGAAAACTTCTTCATCACCAATCTCCTCTGTCTCTGGAATAAAGAAAAAGAAACAGATTTTGTACTAAAACTTTGCAATATGGAATATTTGTGCATTGATTTTGTTTATTTAGATTCTTTACAGTGCAGGAAATTAACCTGGTGATCTCAGAAATAAACAATAAATACAGACCATTAGGACTGGATATACAGCGACTTCTGTCTCTTCAGATGATACAGCTACTACAGTAATTTTCCCTCAGTCATCTCTAGCAGTTTATTTTCAATAATTTTCAATCTTGGCTTCTAACCTCAATTTTTAAAATATGATACTCTTGTTTCCATTATGCTTTTTTAAGTTATCATGAATAGACAGCAGTATTCACACTTATTAACATCCAGTATTTTATACCTCTGCTCCATATAATAATGTAACTATCACTAATTAATCTTACTGAGATTGCCATTTGTTTGCATCCATGCCACCAAAGTGGCCTCATTATAGTAAAATACACAAAAAAAACCTGCCAGGTATCTACTTTCTCATGCTTTTATTTCTTAAAATTGAACTTACTGAACTTCTTCCTGAATTACAAGTTCTGGTGTGTCACAGAATAAAATTTAAATTTAAAAAAAAAAAAAAAAAAAAAAGAAAAAAAAGGAAGGAGAAAACCTTCCCCTTTAACTCCTTGTTAAAGACAGAAGTTCTCAGCAGTGTCTGCTTACCAGTTCCCCTAACAACAATTCTGAACTCTTAAGATATTACTTGATTTTTGTTTTATACTTTCTGAGGAAAAGAACTATATGGTCAACTGTCTCAGTAGACACTATACACCTGCTGAAGCTGTGATTTTAATAATCACACCCTAAGCAAATAGATAAAACACAGGTACACAAAGAAATGAAGAATGGAACAGCAGCATGTAAGAGAAGTTTCAAACACGCAGCCTTCCAAGCTGACACTCAGTAACTCTCCACAAAACCTTCTTGAACTTCCCAGAAACTACTCCCTGGCTACAGTCAGTTCAAAGATTACAGGGGGGGAAAATGCCCAGTACTCACCACTACGTGGACGGTTCTTCCTCAGCCGATAACAGTCCAGGCAGACCCCGAAACCACACTTCCGACAAACCCAATGAATATTGAAGAGTGTTGTCTCACATACATCACACATCTCCCTCACACCACGAACTGCTCGCTTCCATGCCACCTTCTCTATAGAGAGAAGGCACACTACGAATTATTGCTTTGACATTTTGCATTTCTCCCACCTAATTTGAGAATATCACGGCAGCACTGATAAATTCACAGCAACACGACATGAAGGCAGAGTATAGAAACACATACTTTTTACTTTCATAGCCCCATACTTTGAGTTGCTAGTCCAGTGACACTATTAAAATTCCCATTTCTAAGGACTGGTATGGTCAGGTATCAAAATGCACACTATGAGTAAAAGCAGCACCTAACAGTGTTTTGTAATAACTGAATTTAATGGAGCACTAATGGAACTTACAGCAAAATTACAAACCTTCTGCTAGTTTTATGAACAAGTGACATCAATATATAAAACCATAAAAAATGTGTATTTAGTTTCACTAATCAGATCTCTGTCAACTACTCAGATTCTAAACCAACATATTTGCCAAGGAAGAGGCTCTCCAAATGGCTGCCCTTGTACGTTCCAGAAACTAAAGGAAAAAAAAATTCAGATAATCTGTTATCCATGTGATAAGCTAAACTGTCTACCTTCTTTTTTTGCCTAAACCCTTTTCCCCCTGAAGTGGAAAGCTGGCAACTAATTGCTCCGCTAAGTCCTTGCAGGCTGAGTTAAGGTACTGCTCCCTCCCTAGAAAACCCTGAGCTTTTTTACATGATGTCCCTGGAACATAAAAGGATAGAAATATATCAGAAAATCTGTTCATTAAAGCGTAGCTGGTCAGTGTGGTAGAAATAAGCTCTGGTTTATTTTTATTTTCTTAGGAGCATGAGCCAGCTGATTCCTGCATTTAGTTATTGAAAAAAATAATTTAATGTCTGGGAAAGTTACCATTAGCTTCCTTGGTGGTAACGTTGCACTGATCCAAAAGAAACGATGGTCCCTTGGTTACACCCACAAGAGGTAAATATAGTCTCTCTTTGGAAGAGTAGGAGAAGCATTTCAACAAGAAATTATATGATATTTCCAATTCTATTTCACTGCACTGTACATGCATTATACAGAAAGGGTGGAAAAAAAAACCACAACAAGAGCCCAACTTACGATGTGGCTCCACCATCATCATTGCCTCCTTCTCTGACATAACAAGCTGGCAGAACTGGTCACCAACATTGGCCAGAATATATTTGGAAGTTTCCAGATCGATCCCCTCTGCAGGGGAGGAAGAAGGGATCCATAGGCTCATGGCATCAGGGTCACTTTGTTGTGGGTTCAAGAAACCTTCTACCCGTAGGATACCTTTCCGAGTAAATACCAGCCTGCAGGAAATGGGATGGAGTAATTGAGAAACTGCTCAACCACCTTTAATTAACTTATAATGACATCTGTATTAGAACATAAACCCAGAAAGGGGGGAAAAGACTTCAGCTAGAGTGCTATATTCTACAGACAGTACAATTATTATGCAAATCCCAGTAACACAGAGAATAAGGCATACAAAGCTGTGGCTACAATACCCATGAGAACAAATCCCAAGGTCCTAGTAAACACTGGTGGGAACTCTGCTAACCTACTAAATCCCACTTCTCTATCTTATTAATAGGAAGAGATGACAAAACTCAATTTGACCTGCTGCATGACACTGCTTGCAAAATTCTGAATGGCTGTCATTTTCAATTTTAATTAATGAGAAAGTTTTTCCCAACTTTTGAGAAAAGAGTATTTCAGTTCTGGCTAGGGCTGCCAGCACTCAGCAACTCTTCTAACAGCTCACATTATGATGTATGCAAAAATCCTTGTCACACTGGTCTCCACACAGATGAATCACTGCTGTTTTAGTAGCTGCTTACCCTCCTAATCCTTGTGTGGTAAAAGGTGTAAAAACGTATGACAGAACTCCAAACATCTCCTGTCAATATCAAAGGTAACTTCAATTTTAAGGAGAAACCATCTTATCTTTAACCTCAAGGCAGAATAATTTTTAACAAGTTTAGGAAAAGAAGTAGCATGCTTACTGGATGGGTGACACATACTAAAAATTCACTTCATCCTTTACATACCAGAAAGTCAACTATTTTTGGAAAAAGCAGCACTTGCTGGAATAGGCAGTTAAGGAAGATGAAGAGAAACACAACAGGTCAAAGAAGCGTAAGACATGTACACAACACAGAGGGAACACAGACAGTGTTCTACTCCTAAAAATTAGTCCTGTACTCAACAGAATATGGTCAAACATCAGCCTCACACTGGCAATGTTTAGTTATTTGTTGAGTGGATTAAAACTTTACCTTTGTTCTGAATGCCTTATGAAGGAGGGAGAGTTATTGCATAAAAATTGCTACCCAGAAGTAAAATTCTACCCCATATAGCAAATTCAATTTCCTGAGGCTGTACCTGGATGCTCACTTAGTATCCTATAGCTTTATCTTTGAAAAGCAGCTCTTTCTGGCCCAGTGAGGGAATTCCTGTCAGCTGATGCAGGGAAATGCAAGACACTGGAAACCTTCATTATTGTACCCAAGCATATTTACAAAGTAAAACATAATTACTTTGTGCTTGGACACGGCCCAAGCTCTGCACATAGACTACATATGAAGAAAGGAAGAATTTGAGCACCTCCGGAAATGGAAGAAGCGACATGCCACAGTTGAGTCATCCTGCTCTTGCTCCTTAAATTTGCGGTACCGCTCCAGACGGCACTCCCGACACTTGTGCAGATGTGGAGCTACGTTGATGCAAGAGCCATCCTGGAGAAAAGGCTCACCTGACTGCTTCAACTTCCTCACCTTACTCATATCTTTCAGCACAGACTGGCCAACTGGGTGAGGCAAAGTAGAAGTAAAAATCTATTAGTTAACTACAACAGCAACAGGATACTGGCTCCAACAATCATCCTTTCAGAGATCTCTAAGTTCATACCCAAGTAAAACCAGTAAGTCTGTTCAAGCCTGCAGCATACCACACTTCTGTCCTGACACACATGCTTATGCATTTATCAAAGTGAACACCAAATTCACATATGAGAAGCATTAAGCTTCAGCCTTGTAAGCATACTGTGAGCTGCCTACTGAGCAGGAATGAGGTTTACAACTGTGGTTAGTTTACACAGTTCATTACACAGGAGATAACCCAGTATCCCACCTCCTTGTGCTTCCAATACATCATCTGCATTCAAGTCATCACCTTTTAGGGGAGCTGTGCGGGGCCGGCCCTTTGGGGCTTGCTTCCCCTTTCCTTTACCCAGCAGTAATTCTGCATTGCGCTCCGCATTGGGGCCTAGCTTGGCCATCAAGTGGTCTGGGATACCCTTCATGCAAGCCTTAGCCTGCAACTGGTCTTCAGAGTCACTCAAATCTGACAGATCACTATTTGTACTGGAGTCAGAGTCCTGTTTGGATGTTAAGCTCCGCTCATCTAGTGAGAACCTTTTCACAGCTTCAAAAGGGGCTTTCTTCTCCTGTGGAAACTCTGCCTGTGAAGAGAAAAGGGTAGGTGGATGTCTACCAAACACATTAGAAAAAGTTTTCAGAAGAGGATTGTCCTGCTGCCCAGGCCCGACAGCTGGTTTTTCTTCTGTTGGGCTGGAGGAAAGTGTGGGCATCTCAATAGGCTGTGTCAGGCTGCTGTTTGGTGAGGTGGAACGGCCATTCCCTACAGTGGAAGGGCTTTGAACACCAGCAGCAGCTGTTGAACCAGAAGCACTGGAGATCATCTTTGAGGAGTCAGTTGTTATAAACAAGGTTTTCTTCTTAGCTGAGGAGTCTGTAGAGGTGAGTGATTCCGGCCAGCCAGAAGTGGCCTTATGACCCACAGGTGTCGAGGGAGCACAAACCCCCGTCTGAGATGAAGATGCAAAGCTACTGAAAGGACTAAGTTCTGCTTTCTCAGCAAACGCCAGGAAAGGGTTTGAGGGTTCCTCTCGTGATAGCTTTGGGGGCTGTAAAAATAGGTTTTCATGACTATCAGGGGGACGAGTATTCAACAGACTTCGTGAAAAGGCTGGAGTAAGTGTAGGCATAGATTCCACAGGCAGCTTCCGCTCTACAGAGCTACCAGACTGGGCTCCTGGCTTACTGTCCACTGAAAGAATTTTACCTTTACAAGTCCCAGAACCCACATTGTCCGTACACTGCTTGAATGAGTCCCGACTAGAGACATCTTCAGTCAAGCTCTCTGAAATGACTGTGAAATAGTTACTGGAAGGAAGATTCTGGGACATGCACTGAAAAAACAAGTTCTTGGATGAATCAGAATCTTTCTGAGCCTCTTGTCCAGTACCACAGCCAAAAGGAAATCCAGAAGGTTTGTTTTCTGGAGCCATCACTCCATTTGATTGGCTCCTTCCCACCCCAAATACCAAGGACTGGGAAGCACTTGGGAGAGAGACTCCAAACACAGAAGAAGCCAAAAGTGAACTTCGGGAATTCTGAAACAAAATTAAAAAGCATTAGTCTATTATAAGATTGTTATTTGATTCAAGAATACTTTAATTCATCTCATTGTACCATTAGAATTCTGCTTACCCATCAGGAATAGAAATTTCCAGCAGACTTACTTACAATGAAGAAACTTCTTTAAAGATTCCTACCCACAAGCTATTGAAACTGAAGACACACAGAGAAAACGAATACTTAGTGTCTTATTACATTTTAGAACAAAGGTGAGACACCAGACAGGTGAACTAATTCATAGGAAAGCTAGTTAGTAAAACTGCTGATCATTTGAATTCAAATCAACAAAAAGGGAACTTTAATTGAAACTGCTTTTGAATACCCTCCAATCTTTCACCCTTCTCCAAGAGCACTCTGATAAGCTTCACTTACTTAAGTAGCAGCCCTGAAATAAACAACTTAGTTTTCAAGTCAATTAAACCAAACCCTAGCAGTTAGCAGACAAACTATTCCTGGTCCCCTCAAGTGACATTGGCTGACAGGTAGATAGATGCCCAAGACATGGTGCCTATTCCAGGGAATAACTCAGTAGAAGTTAAGCAAAATAGGCTTCATTTTTATGACCATTAAATACAGGGATAGTTTTGTGAATGACAGATTTCTACTAGAACTGTAACTGTGAATGGAATATTCACTTGCTCTCTCCTCAATTGGTACTTGTTCAGATTTTCCAATTTATGACAATCCTACTGTAACTAATTATTTACTGTGACTAATTCCTCACAAAATCATTTAGATCAGCTCTACTCCTTTTCTTTGAGTTTCCACTTAGAAATGTGCTCATCATTAACACAATTTTATTTCAAGGTCATGATAAATACAACCACACACCCCGTGCAACACATCCTACTTGTCACTAGTGTCCCTGCACACCTACTCCACTGCGTACTAACGTTTAGCTTGTTCCTTATTACCAACCTCCAGCTGTACTAACTTTCATAACCTATTACCGGTTCTTCCAGATATTAGAATTTCAGATATTGCTTTTTAGAGATAAAAATAATTTCAAAAAATTGAGTTCTAATAGTTTTTAAAAGAATATGAATTTGAATTGAAACCAAGGTTGTGAAGTCATCTCAAGGACCAAGTCACACTACGATATAGTAGACAGTCTGAAACAGCAACATACGTAAATTATCTACACTCTCACTGATTTATGTCAGGTTCCCTCCCCCAAAAAAATAGTTCAAACTGGACTAGTGGTCTGCCTGCCAACTCTGAAGCCAAATTATTTATGTTTTTAAAACATGATGTGGTGTTGGAGAGAGGGAAAGGAGAGGTGGTACCAAAATTTCCCAGTACAATTACACAATCTGTAGTTGCTCCCAACTCTGAATTTATTTATTTTTTGGGGGTGGGGGGTAAAAGAGCTCATATTACATTATATTATGCTCATTATGCAACACTCCTGTTTTCAACAGTTCTATTTCTCCTTTACACCTTGCCATCTAGGAATCTTTATCCCAATGTAAAGATCTAACCTTTCCACCCTTTCCATTATCTAATACAGAAGACAGGGATGATAACAACGACTACTCCTTCACCAATTATCTTAATTTTGAGTCACTTCTTAGGTCAGATAATGGGTTTTCTTTCGGAGGAGACAGACTCATGAGAGAAAAAGTAGTTTTTTCAATTCCATGGACACACATTTTAACAGGAGTATGTTGCAGAGCATCTGTTGCAAACACATAAATCTTTCTACATGTTGGATCATGAGCTACTCACCTCTCCCTGGGCTTGTGATGATCGGACTGTTTTCGGTTTCTCCTGTCCTGTAACAGCTGGCAAACTGGTATCAGAGATCCTCACAGTTGTTGGCGTCAAAGCAGTTGTAGTAATTGCAGTTGCAGAAGTCACTGTGCCTTGACCAACCTGTTCCAGTGATTTTCCTGCCTCTTTACATGCAGATCCAACTAGTAACGGTTGTCCAGCCACAGAAGAAAATGGAGTGAAGGGCAATGGTGTGTCACCACCAACCGGCTCGTCTTGGACTACTAGTGTTCGGCCATTCTCTTTGGTGTAAGTAGCAAAACGAATATTGCGATTAATCTGAGGAATAAATGAAGGCAACTGCTTGGTCCTTGGATCCAATCCTGTTTCAGTACTGGAGACTCCTTTCCAGGGTCCTCTGCTTGCCTCACCTCCGTCACTACCATTGCTATCTGCCTCACCCCTCTCCTTTAGCTTCTTTGTTGCAGGATCACAACCAGGATCTGATACATTTTTCCTCCTCCTTCCATCCTTTCCCTCCAGGCTTTCTTTCTTCTTCTTCCCTTTAGATGATGATTTAGCTGCTTTTAGGGCCCCTCCCTATAATAGATGAAGACATGCAATCACTCAACAGAACAATCCAGATACCCATGCAAACAACTTTTTTCTGTTAGAACAGAATATATTATATTGCTCTGAAGTTTAGGAACACTTTATCACAAATTGAGACATCTAAAGAGAGATGCTATGTGAGCACAGAACACAATCATTAAGTGCAGTCTTGTCTTTTGTGTACTAGAATGAGTTCTGCACAAGAAATTCTTTAGCTGAGCTACTACCTTGCTGTAGCATGAACCACATCCTGGCAAATTTTGAGAAATACACAATACTTAAACAAAGCTCTTCATAATATATGAATACCATCTGCACACTTATTCTTGCTCCAAGTATAAATCCCATGATTCTTTTGAAGGGCACGGTTCCTGTCCACTATACAAAGCCTACAATATTTAACTACAGGAGATACCTTGCCCTTTAGCCTAGGGTAAAAATTCAGATTCAAATGCTATCATGGAACATCTCAGCGGAAGCAGTGAAATGCCACAAACATACAAGTCTGCTTACAAGGCAGAGCAGCCAGATGGCAATTTTTAGAAATGCCTTAAAAGGTCTGTGAAGCAGCACAGAGTGATGCTGTTAGGAAAAGGCAACACTACACCTTAAAATCGAGTACAACCACCATGGTTATACTGCTACTGACCTCACTACAAGAACCATGCTAAACTTAGTAAACAGGCCTGAATAAAAAGATAAGATTGTTTAAAGAAAGCTATGACCATCAAAATGGTAAACAAAATTTTCCTCTTCAATTTTAAGAGGAAAATTATTAAAATTATCCAAAATCCACAGTCAACACTGGATCATTTTTTAGTCCTTTCCAGATTTTACTTAGTTCACATCAAAAATATTATGAAGTTTCACACTGTGTATGCAAGACCAGAATGAACTGCTGTACTACCTCGCTTGGAGAAGTGTTATCCATCACCACATGAATCAGTCGAGGATCCACCGACTTTATGTCACCACTCTAATTTTTATACAGATTGATAATGAGGAAGTAGGAGAAAAAAAAGCAGAGGTTAATTTTTAATTCCAAATATATACCATCAACATAAAGAGACCTAAACTCACAGTTACTGTGCAGGCCCTCTCCCATTTACCTTTTCTTACTATCTTACTTCTTCAGTAATACTATAGACTTCTAGTTCACATTCTATCCTTTTACTCCTTCTCTATTCCAAAAACTTTCAGATTTGATTCCTACCACTGTTTCCTTGTACATTTGTTCTATTGAGCATTTCTAAAGGCATCCATTGCATTAAACACAGCTCTTGAATTTGACTGAACATTGTTACATGCGTGTTCACTCCGCTAGATGTAGAAAGGACTACTGGAGGAAGCACATCAGTTTAGCCTAAGTATCCTCATCAGTGTCTCCCCAAAAGGAGCAAGGAACATCCAATCTCTGTAACTGTTCTTGGAGGTTACTTTTTATTTCACAGTAAGTACACAGGAAGCTGTGTGCTTCCTAGCATGTATCTGCTGAATGCACATAACTCCACAATTTCTATGCCTCTCTGAACTATATGCTGATTCACCGTACACAGTACACTTTTTCCCCTGTGTGCCAGCAATAGCAGTAGTCAGAGTGCAGGATTCTCATTCAGTGCATGCAATCCACACAGGGAAGAGGCTAGAGGGGCAGTGGGCATGAGACACAGGATAGGACGTGAAAACCAAGACAAGCGCTGCTGCTACACAGCACCATGGACCTGCTCCTAGTTGTTCCTAAAAAAGGAGCAGACCACTGGCAAGACTGAACTACTGTGAGACTGCACAGAAGCACATAATAAAAACCAGTAACTCAAGCAGTGCAGATTCCCTGTGCTGTACACAGGTTTACTAATAGGAACAGGGCAAAAGTAAATAGTCTGAGCTAAAATATATAAATCAAATTTATTTATACTAAGACTTCATCTGCTTTGCTACAATTGCTTCAAACCACTTGTACAGTCTGTCAGATGGAAACCAAGAGAATGCATAGGAAGATCACAGTGTAAGAGACCCAGAAGGTAGTTTTCTATGCATCAGAACGCTACCCCTTCCGGAGAGTCACTTCAAATATTTTTTTACAGCACTCATTTCCAGTGAAACTCTTACAGCCTTTTTTTTTTTTAATAGAAGTGGTTTGGGTGACATCATTTGTTCTGGAAAGTCATTGTAACAGGAAAAAATACTGTGAAATGCAACACAAATAATTACTCATCTTTTAAACCAAAAAACAACCCAAAATAACAAGTTTTGGAGAAGCTGTCATTCTCCACATACAGATAGTGTGGAATGGTATTTTCGGAACACCAAAGCATCACTTCATATTTTTACCTCAGTCAGAGACACCTCCATAAGACGAGTTATTGGGTCTTGGTGGCTCACAACACCAGAGAGCCAGCTATTTTCATCCTCTGGTTGATAAACTTTAACTCTTTGGCCTTGGACACAGTAAGGACCTGGAAAGGAAGGACTTTGAGTGCCTTTTCAAAACAAACTTTGTGTCATATTAGTTAAGAGTCATACAATAAAATGGCTCTGTGCACTTCATTAGGCCTTGAAGTATCATCTTCCAGGTGAAAAGAAATTAAAACACCAGGGCTTCCGCTGCAAATCCTGTTGACCACGCATTTTACCCTAAAAAGTCAGTAAGTCCTCATTGCTGTAACTCAAAGCTATTGTGAAGACAAAATGAATACAGTTCACACATAAAAAACCCTAAACATGAAAGACCAAAATTAATTCACTCCTTTGACAAAATCAAGCTACATGAGGGCTCCTTGCTAACTAAATTCTTTAGCTTTCTAACCTACAGGTTAATTAAGCAGCATCAATCCAGTAAACAGTCCCAGTATTCTAACTTAGTCCAGATGTGTCAAAGCCCAGAAGGAAAGCCATGTGTTTCAGAGTAGAAACATGTATTTGCACATCCAGCATCTCGAAACAAGCCAGTCTTAGTTCTTTCACATAGATAACAGATCATCTACAGAAAGGCCTCCTCTCACCCTGTCCTTGCTCTCCCTATCAGCATGCTGAGCTTTCCTCCTACCCTAAGTCCAGACAAAACCTCTGCTAATCTTGGATCATCAAAATCCACATGATCCAACAACCTGTACGTGACACAACCAGAATAAGCCACTTTAGAAGAAAGCATCAAACTGGACAATTCTTAAACTACTTGCTCATGTATGAAGTATTGTCCTCAGAATTTCTATGAATACATGTTTTATTTGACCAAAAGGCACCAAATTCCCATTAAGAATTACATCATACTTCAAATGTAAGACAGTGGTGTCTCTCTCTAGGGTGGCTCCCTGGCACATGAACTCTGGATAGAAATTATTTTAGCACTTGACCAAGATGACCCAAATCTGACAACAAAAGCTACAATCAGGCTTAACCCTAATACACAATCCAAACAAGACATAAGACATTAACTCTAGGCTGACCAGCCACATTCAACTTAAACAACTGATGTATTAATTATCGAAATGTCAAAAACTGAATTGCCATTACAAGGGAAGTTCCTGAGGATCAGCAGCTACAAAGGAACTTCACTTCTCAATCTCCACAGTTACAGAACAGAACCACAGAAAAGGACCAACACTTTAAAAATTCAAAACTAAAACTTAAAATAGGGAAATTGTAAATACATGGAAATTGTCCTACTTTAACTACACCTTAAATGACCAATCCTGGTAGGTACCTCCGGTTTGTATCTCAGCAACTGCTTAGCTGTAGTTGTGATAAAATAATGTTACTTTGTTCAGAACTTGCAAAATACAGAAAATCGACCTACCAGATGAAACAGTAACAGATATTATCACTAACTTCATTCACAAAAAAATCCACTATAGTCTTACAGCTGTTGCACAACAAAGTAGCTCTGTGACAGGAAACACATCTCACCTCTGCTAAATATCTCCTGAAGCTTCTGGTCGCTGATCAGTGCATTGACAGATTCTCTCAGTGAAGGCTGTTCCTGCAGAATCTGATTTTGACTCTCTGTTCCCATCTGGCAAAAACAAACAGTTTTAACAAAGTATAATCTTCTAGGATAATAGAAACATTCGTTTTTACAAGACAGCTCTTCTTGGACCACAAGAAAAAAAAAGTAAAATTAAAAAGAATATCACTGAACATGCCAAGAGAAATAAAAGAACAAACTATGCAAAAGCTGTTGCAAAACTTCCACTGCAGTTATCAGCTACACAATGACAGCTAGCTCTGAACAATGTAGAGAGTATCAGTACTTTTTGCATGCAAATGGACATCAGTGTAAAGACCCGGAAATGCAGGGAAACAAACACAAATATGTGCAGGACAGTGAAAGGTGGAACAGTAAAAAAAAACCCCAAACTAGTCTGACAAGCACAGCACAAGGCTAAATTTACATTTTATCTGAACACAGTTCAAATACCTGAAATAAACGTAATCCGCTGGCATCAGACAGGAAACGTAAATGTCTGTCCAGAAGAAACTCCACTGGGACCACAGAGCCTAACCCCAGCTTATCTACTAGAGGAGTGAAGGTCTGTGATGAACAACAGAAAAAAGAAGTTACCAAAATGACTGAGCACGCATACAGGCCAGTAATCGTCGATTTCACATGCTATATAGATTTTAAAAAATTAAAACTTTTTATTTCTCAATGTAGCAATGTAAAACTTGTACTGCCCAGTGCTTGAGTTTAAATGTGAAATATTAGTCATTATGTCTCAGCTAATAATTCTTGCATTACAAACAGGAATTACAGACAAGTGGATCCACTTTTTCATTGATCTTAAAGCAGAAATTAAAACACCTGTGGTGGTATTTGGTCTTTCCTAGGTAAGCACCTTCTGATGCTCACGTTGAAAAAAAAAAGCTTTGGTTATGGTTTTAAAAAAAGGCTTTGATTAATAGTTCAAACTAAATTTCATATCTGAAACATATTTCAGATATAGCCTCATGAAAGGAGTGATTTTATTCTACAGAAATTAGCTGTAAGGAAATGATATACTTATTATTAAATGAGAGCAATTTTGGCTAGTATTTTGTGAAAAAGTTCATAGCAAGTGTACTATTGATGTTCAAGATGCAGAGCAAACCATGAAAAACACCTAGTGAATTCAGAAACCTTCTAACAGTAGAATCAGACAACCTTATAACATAACTTGCTGATGGAAGAGGAAGTTGCCAACCAGAGTCTTTGAAATGTGTTATTTGTCTCATGCTTACACTTACATGATTTTAATACAAGTATTCGTGACATTTTTCCCTTAACAGCTCTCATCAAGTTTGTTTACACTCCATTGTCCCGTACAAGAGTATAAATATAATTTTTTTTCTCAGTTTATGGAAAACTATCTCCTGAACGCAAACAGGACTACAAAAAAGAGACAATGAAGAATGAAAACACATTCATGAGTGATATATCTTAAACAAACAAACAAAAAAAAAAACCACCCCCCAAAAACCCACAAAACCTATCATCCCCCACACCCCTGACGAATACCATCCCCTTTGTAATGCTAATATGTACTCTGGTGCTTTGGTTATCTCCAATCTGCATTCCCCTGCGGTTATCTGGGTAGGCCTGTCGTACTTAGAGGAAGCTTCAATGCCCACATGGCTATCCTGAGTACAGACGATAGAAACATCTTTTCAGCAAGCCTACAGATAAAACTTGACTTGTACTGGAAACAGTCTGGAATCATTACACAGTCAGCATGCAGACTATGGTAACACCCCCAAATCACTCAGATTTTAACAGATTTGGAAATTAACTGAAAGACGCTGATCCTGTGTAAAAACTGTTTCCCAGATGAAAGTAACTGGAGTTCACTCCTGGAGACACGCTGGAAATACACTGAAAGGATAACTTCGCCTATGGAAAAAACACTCTACAGAGTCTCTGCTGTAAAGGCCTGGTTCTCTTCTTGCTTAAGTCAAGTGCAATAAAAAATCCTCAGAGAAAGATGCAGTAATGAACTTGCTGCTGTGATCCCAAGTGCCCATCTAAAATACTAAATTCAAATTCTAGCAAGGCACACGATCCTTGACAGGAAAAAATGTTTCAATGTACCCATGCACAAAATGTATTAAAAGGCAGAGCTGAGGATCCAAGGACTGTGGGAGGAGAAAAGAAACAAAAGAAGGGGCAAATAATAAAAATTAAACAGCATAAAAATGAGGGAAGGATTCTCACATATAATGATCTTTTCTCTTCAGAAGCCACTAAGAGAAGAAATATATGAGGAATGCCCTTCACTCTATACTACTCATCAGGATGTTTGCAGAATGGCAATATTCAGATATGTGAGCTAAAATATACTGGCTTTGTTTTCAAGTGTCATGATATGTAACTGCCATGTAAATAGCAATACAGTTAACCACCTCAAGAAACATGAGAAAATTTTACATGTCACGTTAGTTAATGCTGACAACAAAACTGAAATAAACTTTTTAGATTAGGAGTGGCCAATTTATGGTCTATATGTCAGGCACAGCACACAGCCTCTTCTCTTCCCGAAGATGCCTTCTGGTACACCTATTTAACTGATGCAACAGCCGTTACCATACAGAGCTCTGGAGAGTGCTTCATAAGACCAAAAGGCTTATTCTCATAATTCAGAAAAGCTTAACATACATGAAGTTTTAAACTAGGGAAAAATAATCTTTTCAGATATATAACACGTTTCTTCAGAGACTAACTTGTAAATGTCACTTTTCTGTACAATATGACATAGCAATTTCTGGGGCAGGAACTGGAAGCATACTGCCTCTCCAATGCCTTCCCAAAGGCACTAAGTTAAGTGCCAGTTAAGGAACTCCTATTACTAAAAGTCCATCCACAAGGAATTTTTGAACCAGCAAAATGGTGGCCTGTACAATATCCAAGGCTTGAGTTTCACAGTGGAGCTGATGAAAACCTCTGAGGATTTAAGGGCTTCTGGTCAAATACTCACCAGTGCAGGCCACTGTGCCTGAGAGATTCGAGTCCCCTGAAGCATAACTGGATCATTTCGAGGTGCCCAAACCAATGATCCTTCCAGCAGCAACACTATAACTTCTTCAGCATGGACTTTCACCCAGGCATGTTGGTTCCAGTTACAGCCATCGAATTCCACAAAGATCTGATTTTAAAAAAAATTTTTAACATATTTCATCTCTTTTCAGACACTTACTAGAAAATAATATTCCTATAATCCTTACAGAAAATGAGACAGCAATTTCAGTAAGAACAATCAGGGTAATATTGCAATGCTAATATTGAGAATACATTCACATAGCTATGGGAATCAAATTATGGACCTATGAAAAATAATTTATCCCCAAACATACATCACTGGCTTCAAACGCTGTGTTTTCCTATACAAAATTAAAGACATCAAAATTGCTCATCCCAAAATACACATGACAACCCAAAGCAAGCCTCTTTCACGGTAGGATTTTTTAGAGAATTTCAGCACTCTTACTTGGCACTTCAACAGACAGCCTGTATCAGTATGGTTAACTGACATTTACAGAACTAAACACATCACTCTGCAAGGTTTGTGTTTGCAAAAACCACTCTAAATCAGAAGTTTTGTCTTGTCTTGTGCATTATTAAACTCCCTGAACAAATGCAAATATTTTGGATGGCATGAGATTACCCAGAATTACCTACTTGCTAGATTTTTAATCACCTTATTTAAAAGTGCAACAATATAAACCACACTACACACACTACAAATCTAAATCACTATTCGGAGATATCGTTCTCTTTTTTCCTATCACAAAGGACAACCATTAAAGTAATTTGAAATTACATGGCAAGAATGCTCAGGTTACAAATCTCATTCCATGTCCTAACAACTGGAGCTATTAAGTGCTAAAAAAGTCACATTCCAATCTCCCTCTACAGAACTCACCCACTTGCCATAGATAATCAAACATGTGAGACGAACAGCAAAAAATTATTAATCAGTTAAGGAACACCTTAAGCTGGACAAACAAAACAAGGCTTTGTAACCATTACAAGATCACTGGGAAGTGACAAGGCACTAAACAGAGACAGACAGCTCTCTGCTTTACCAATAAATGGTATTAAAAGAAGTATAAGAGACCACTTACTCCTCTACCCCACTCCTCCAGACTGAAAAGCTCAAACCCCAAGGGAAGAATATGAAGTAACGCTCTTGATGAATTCTGGAACTCCATTACTGCTTAAGCTGCCCTGCTGAGAAACAGTACCAGACCTTTCAAGATATCCTTCCACCAATTCAATAATTTTCAGCAATATAGTGGAAACTAGACTGAACACCCTTCCATTTTCAGTGGGCCTACAGCTTTCTTAATATTGTATTTGTGCTACTTTGCCAGAAGTCCCTACCCAAAACACTTTGTGTCCCAGGCCTCCTAACTCTCATGGTATTTTAGACTGCATATGCATTAAAACAACCATCTCTCATACTTCTGTTCCACATACAGAAAGCAGTACTGTCCTTCATGTGACACATCGTGTTATTTTGCCATTAGCATGTACCATGTATTTTTACAATATTAGGAACAGACTGAGATAAAGCTCAACAAGTCTTCAATGTTCTACTGAACATTTTGAGAAAGAGGATAATATCTGTTTCCATTTAGAAGAAGCAAAGCTGTTTTCTAATAGCAGCATAGTTTTTCCTCAGCATTGCTTCTAGATGCTCTGAAGATGGGACAACAACTAGGATTGACCCATATACTTATTTTTGTGTGTGGACTAACCACAATTAGATTACTCCACATTATATCAAAGTAAGAATGTCTAAGAGCTACTGTCTGTAATCAAAATTTTACAGAGGAAAAAAATCCAAAAATCTTTCAATCTTTCAGAAGCTTTACTCAACCTGGAAAAAAAAAAAAAAAACTCGACAAAACCCACGCTTTCAAGTTTTATACTTCTTGTCTATTCCCAAGATTTCTGCCCTAGAAAGGCACAGATATTCAACTGTACTTTTGTAATTCTATATGCCCAACATAAGACTACAGGCTAGTAATTGAAACCATCCTTATAGGATACTATGAGAAAGGACAGACTTAGGTAGGCCAAATAAAAAAAAAAAAAATCTAGCCTTTATCACATTATTACCTTAGAAGAGTATTTCCTAAACAGTGGTTGACTGCTTGGTGCCAACTCATCACTCCTTCTGACAGAATGAATTTTAAAAAAAATAACTCTTTTCTGATAGTATATCATTGCCACTGTCACAGCAGCATTCATTATGCATGGAAGAGTCCATGAAAACACTGAATGTCCCACATTACTCTAAATTCTGCCTCAACTATTTTACACAGTTCTTGCACAGATATTTGAGAATACACTATTTATAGACAGCTACACTCCTGAAACAGTATTAAATGGAAGATTACTGATGAAAGGAACTGGGGAGAGAACTGCAGTGCTGAATGAAGGCAATGAATTCACACACCAGTGAAAATGCAGGAGTAGTGATGACACACATGTCCAGTGCAGGCTGCTGCAAGAGTGGCTCTTCAGCTGGATCTTAGCCCTGACACACCTGCACAACTCAGATAGTCTCAAACACTTGACACAGTCACCTTTTGAAGAAACCCCTTCTGCATGGGTTTTCTTTCCTCCTCCTTGAACAAGCTAGGCAGCAGCTAGAGTACACAACCTTAGCTCTCAAATGCAGACACAGGCAAAGCCAAGCCCAGCCCCACTGCTTTCTGCTGGCAGCCACAGGTCCAGTTCTACAGCAAGGCCAAAGAAAGAGCATCACCAGAGGACGGATGTCAAGGAAACAGCTCAGAGTTGGAACTCTGCAAACAAGCCCAAAGAACTTAGGTAACAACTAATTTTTAAAAAACTAATCATAAAGACAACTAAAACTGTTCACACAGAACCTCATTCCTGGTACCGTGGGTCACTAAATCAGCACAGCCCTCCAAAGGATGCAGCACTTAAAAGCAAGTGCCTGCAGAACTGACACCTGCAAAGAGAAACTCCACCAATACAATTCAAGAGCTCTTTTTAGGATCTCCACCCAAGCGTTTCACTGAGGTATACTAGAAATAAACCAGACAAATGCCAAAGAGTGCTTCTGTACATTACATAAAGCTCATATTCCTACAACTGAAAACAAAATCTGAGACAAAATCAAATGGACAAGCCTCACTCAAAACCCAGCCCTCAATATATATTTTTCAAATATAATTCACGTTGATCGAGACTGTTTAATATCTTCCCGGCGAAAAAACAAAACCCAAATCCCTCCCCCAAAAAAACACTCTGAGGTTATATACATACAGATGCACCAGCACCAGAAATTCCCCAGACGTATTTGTTTCACATGTATGCTACTTCCGACCACCGCACCGGCGGTGCCGGACCCCTCACACACCTGCCCGGTCGTTGCGCCCGTCGCAGGCCGGGCCCGCCGGTTCCAGCCCCGGAGCGCGTCCGGGCCCGGCGCCGCGGGAGTTCTCGGGCCGCCGGCACAGTTCGGCACCGCTCCCGCCCCTAGTCCAGCCCGGCCCTCGCAGGAGGCTCGACCCCCGGCCCCGTCCACGGCACTGTGCCCCGCTCCCGCCCCGGGCCTCACCGCCAGGTCCTGGGGCACCGCTCCGCTCATGGCCCTCACGGTGCCGCTCCGCCAGGCCCGTGCGGGCAGCGCAGGCCCCGGCTCCGACCCCGCCGTCTCGCCCTCGCCCGGCCCCGCCGCCAGCAGCAGCAGAAGCCGCTTTCCCACGGGAGAGGCCGCCGCATCCGCCATCCCCGCCGGGCAAAGCCGCCGCCCGAGCGCTCCGGCCGCAGCCGCCGCCGCCCGAGGCACCGAGAGGCTCCTGCCCCGCGCTGGGCCCGAGCGCCGCCCGCCGCCGTCCCGGCGTGCACCGCGCGAGCGACCCGGCCCCACAAGGCCCCGCGCGGGACGGGCGGGCCCGGCTGAGGGACCGGAGAGAGGGACGGGCCGGACCGGAGGGGACGGAGGGGCCGGAGGGGAGGGGAGGGGACGGGACGGGACGGGACGGGACGGGACGGGACGGGACGGGCTGGACACGGGCGGGCGGAGGGAGGGACGGGCCTCGCGGCGGGGCAGGGGGGTCGGTCGGCGGCAGGGGCACGGCCTAGGCAGAATCGCTCACGACCGCCAAGTTCAAGACCTGGAGTTACCGCAGAAATCAAGGAGTTTTAAGCTAAATTTCGAGGTAAACACACACACAGAAGAACCAGTGCCCGCGTCTCGGGCTGGATCCCACAGATAGCACGAGGAACTGCTGCCGGCCCCAGAGACCGGCGGGGGCTTCGCGTGCCAGTGAGACAGATTTGGAAAGGGGGTGCATTTAGGAAGTAATTAAGATACAAAATCAATATGTGAATGAATTAAGCTGTCATGTCATTAGCTAATACATCTGAACAATTATCATGTAGCATAGCACAATGTCCCAAAACTGCCCCTTTTCAACATGAACCACAAAATAATAAGCATCCTACAGTTAGAAAAATGACAGGCGATTTTATATCTGTTTCTGCCTGTGCAGTAAAGGCACAGTAGCAGTGATATGAACTAGAATAAGGAGCAGATACTATACTCCATACCAGCACAAGAATACTCTTGTGGAAGTAGGCTGTTTTCTTGCATATATTGTTTATTCACTCTGGTACAGTCCCATGTGACACTGAACCAGCAACAGCAAAGGCAAGTTGCTTGTTTTCACTTCCATTTATTCAAATGATTGTGTCCGGTTGTTTTAAGCAGATGACATTTCCTCTTTGTTACTTTCTAGTTAGAGGGATGCAATGTATTGACTGGAACACGGGTATGGCAATGCCCAACACCAGCTGAACAACCACATAAAACTGGAGAGATCAGCAGCACCAGTACCAGTGCTCTCCTCCTGTGCTGTACGGCATCTCTGAGTTTTGATTTACTAACTCCTCTCCCGTTTCTTTTAAGTATAATACCTACATTAAACATTACTGAATGGTACCAGAAGCATTGTATCTTGCATCTGAGTGCCGTGGTAAATCCAAGATCAGAACTACATTCTTTGAAGACCAGTCTTTGCCCTCAGGTCTTAAATTTCTTTACTGAAACAGAAAGATCATCAGCTGTGCACCAGAAACAGTACCACCATGTCAAAGATTCCATGTGCTCCCTTGCCCCTTCCCGTTCCAGCAGCTCTGACTCCCCCTGCTGTGATAAAGCAGATGAACATTTCCCGTCTCCCAAGCGTGGTGCTGGATATTCCAATGGCACACAGCCCCAGGTGGGCCAACAGTGATACAATACACCAATACTAGGGGTTTCCTCAGTGTCATTAATGATAGACCCAGACCCCATAAGCCATAAAGCATCAACTAAATTCATTAACAACTTTTCTATGCTAATTCTGTTGCCACAACCTCTATTAAAAGTTAGAAAAATAAGTTTCATGAGGTGTGTGTTAATTTCAAATACTATTTTACTGTGAAAGAGTAAGGACAGCTACTGCTGTTAAACTACATACTTAAATGGCTGCAAAACCAGGCATCACAATTTCAGCTTGTGAGAAATCAGATAAGAAACCACCAATGTACATCCAAAGGTGTCCCTTAAGCACTGAAGATGGCTTCTTCTCCAGACTGCCACCTGCACAGCCTTGGCTGATGGTCAATGCTACAGCAAACGAAGAAAGTAATTTGCCAGAATGGCCGATCCAGGGACCGATTTTGTGGAATTTACATAATTTGAGAAAAGTGGGACTGATGTACTCACCTGTACAGGTTTTCAACCCTCCCTTTCAATAGCGTATCTGAGGCTACCCCTTCCATAGACAGCAGCCATGTTCTTTGGAGAACTTTATTAAAATATATCCAAGAAGTAATCAAACATTTTCTAGTGAGCCAGGAGAGAACTGAAGTGAGGAAAACATCTGTACAGAGGACAGTGCTGTAAGTTTTTGTTTACATGCTTTATTTCAATGTTTCACAGTTTAATAATTGTCTACAAAAATATATTTCTGAAACTCTGAGTCCTCTATAAAAAAGGCTGGTCAGCAGCAGTGACCCTGACAAACAGAATGTACCTTGGGATAGTGTAAGCACCTCCTGTAAGCAGATTAGTGCGGCTAGGGAACTCCTGCCTCACCCTGGGAGACTTCTGTTCTTTGGGATTAAAGCTCTGCACTAGTTCTGAAGGAAGGCATTAAAAAAAAAGTCATTCCACTTCTGTATACTGCACTAAGCTTGGGAGGGGGAGCTGCAAGTTCAGTGTATCACACAACAGAGTGCTAACAAAGCACTTGGCACTCAGAGAAAGAAGACCTCAAGATGCTTTAGTACTGGTAAATTTTTCTTTTGAGCTATCCATTCAGAACAGCCTTTGTCTGGTGATAATAGGTTGAGACTGTCAGCAGAGGTACAAACGGCACACCGACACAGTAATCCTATAAATGCAAGGTCCTTCTTTGAGGACAAGATCAGGGCTGTGTTCATTTTTACCTCAACATTTTCTGCTGTGGCTTTAATCAAGGGGAAAATTACTGTCATATCCAGTAACAAGCCTACATGGTGTTGGATAGAACGGAGCCACTATCAATGCTGTCAGCTTCAACTCCTTGGTACCCATAACTGGAAATATTTATTACATCATCAATCATTTAATTCCTATGTTTACTAGTCACTAGTCACCAAAAATATGAACGGGGAAACTCAAGTTTCCCCCAAATGAAATCTTTCTACTATTCCTCTGCTCAGTTATTTGACTGTCTATAGAGATACTTGCAGTTAAGAAGAAAAAAAAATAATTTGCCTCTTCTAAAAAAATAAATCTATCTTGCATTGTGTTCTAGAAAAGACAAGGTCAATGTACTCTGATCCTCAAAGCTTGTAACTAGAAGCCCCTTACCACAAAATAATCTCAAGACCTCAACCCCTAAGCAGGGCAGGAATTTTCAGCAGCAAATAAAGAGTAGTTATTGACAGACTGCTTCCCTAATGTGGTAATAGAAGATGAGCTCTCTGAAAACTTTTCCACACCTGCCTGTCAGAAGATCTTTCTGAGCCAGCAGCTTGTGAAATCTGAATTTCCTAGATATTAGATAATTCAGGAAAGTGCTGATGGTTATTTTAGGTACATCTGCAATCAATGGGTTTCTGAGCTCTAGGCTTTGTTCAGAAAAAGTTCTCCTGTAACTCATGCCTACCACCAGTCTCAGTCTGATCTGCTAAACCTGAGCAGCCAAGGAGGTATATGAATTTGAAGTAGAATCAGAATCATCCACAAAAAACACAGAAGCCAAGAATCTTCACTGAGACAAATACCTTATCAAAAAAAGACACTCAGCACTATAAAACTAGTATTATCTTGCTAATATTTAACAGCTAAAGTGTAAAATTTGTAAAAAAACACCTGAAGTTTACTTCTTGACTATTTTCCTTTCTTGAATTGCTGGGGGGAGTGGAGAAGGGGAGGAGAAAGGAATGAATCACCATATTAGTAGTAAGCCACTATAGAGAAGGCAGTATTGGAGAAGAATTTTAAAGCAGGAAAAGAAATTTGAGAACTCAGTTATTCTGAAAGCTTTCCCTACCTTCCTAAACGAAACAGCCTAAACAGAGGATTTTGTCCATACTTAAAGTTGTTTTTCCAGTCTGTTCCCAACTGTTCAGCTTCCAGTCACAGACACACAACAGAGAATAATCAAGGGAGGTAGAGAAACCCACAACAGTAGGGTATGCCTCCCATGTAGCACCTACTTTAATATATCCAAACAACATGAACAAATCCATCAGGTATTGTTACATCTTGTGCAGGGAAAGGCTGTAACTGAAGTGTAACAAGATGAAATTAAAGGAAGACATGTAATTAAAGTCTTCTCCTGTGGAACCTCTTTTGCTGAAGACTCCACACCCCTCAAAGAAGAGATTCATATTCAATCATTTGTGAAATGGAGAAGACTTGCCAGCAACAATCCCGCCTTGGCTTCAGGTGAAAAACTGATAGTATCAATTCTCTTTTTAGTTTCACAAAGCCTATTCATGTAAAACAAACTGCTGTCTCGCATTGCCCTGCTGCCCTGCCCTGCCATAGAGATGCAGTATATCATAGAATCATAGAATATGCTGAGTTGGAAGGGACCCATCAGGATCATGGAGTTCAACTCCTGGCCTTGCACAGGACACCCCAAGAATCCCAACATGTACCCGAAAGCATTGTCCAAAAACTTCTTGAACTCAGATGGGCTTGGTGCTGTGCCAGCCTCCCTGGGGAGTCTATTCCAGTGCTCAGCCACCTTCTGGGTGAAAAACTTTTTCCTGACTGTTAAAAGCTGCCTTCTCCACCAGAACAGATAAGTGGGATGTTACTTCTAGCTGATGCAATGATGCAAAAAGAAAAAAAAAATCAGTATCTTAAAGCTTAGAATTCTAGTCTGATGAATCCCTTGTGAATAAACACTGCCATAGACTACGAGGTACTTGTGTGTGAGGAACCAGCAACTGCACATTATTGCTACTCGCTGTCTCTCAGTGCATGCTTTTCCTATTTCTCCATTTTTTTACCTTCTTCAAGTCAGACTCCAGGGTGAACAATTCTGAAGCCTCACAAACATGGTGGCCACCAAAATACATTTGATTGAATTTTAATCCCTTCCGAACTATTTAAAAGGCTGGTTTGACACTGTTACTTTTAACTTCAGTCCTAGAACTGCATAGAGAAAACTTGGTATGGTCAAGAACTAACAGTGCCTGCGCTATGCCTGTTCTCACAGGAAATGTTAATTAAAACAAGCAAAGTAACACACAGAGCTTAGCTTGGCTGCCTTTTATAAGGGGCATAATGAAGACAATAGTCACAACTTCTCCAATTCACTAATATTTTTTCTAATACTCCCCACGGCTACTCTTAAGAGGTTCAGCCAAATTAAATTTAAGCTACAAGTTACAACTGAAAAGTGTGCACTTAAGTTCAGAATACCGAGGATCATCCCTGATCAGGTGGCTTCACTTCGATTTTCAAGCACACAAAGACAGTTCCCTGTCACAGACAACTGAAGCAGATACATGGGAGAACTGATTCATTAAGCCAAGGGAGGCAAGGTAATTTTTGCCATGCCCCAGAGAAGGAGAAAGATTCATTAAGAAATTAAACTAAAAGATTACAAAATAAAGGAAAGAGCTAAAGTCTGTCGGCAATGAAATGCATTCTCCTGTCCCACGTGAACAGGAAACAGTGTCTGTAGGGTGTTAAAGAAGGTCCTAGGAGGAGATGCCCTCCTACTTTTTTCTGCTGTCAAAGGAGAGGAGAGAAACACGCTGCTATTGGTCAGCAGGAATCTCTCTGTCTGCATCCAGTTTGCTTGTCTCTCCTGGGGAAGGGGTACGTGGTGCAGGGTGAGAAACAGGAGGGATCCCATGAGCTACAATCCCTTCCACTACTGGTGTTTCTGGTAGCCCAGGGTTGGGTACTCCCACTACTCCTGGAGGAAACCTAAAACCAACAAAAACATAGAAATTACAAGCTTGTCCAACAGAATTATTTAAAGGAAAAGGGGCCAAGCCCTCAGATGTGCTGAAAACAAATTCCTGTTTCTAACAGAAATGCCCTGAGATAGGAAACAGCAAGTCTCCAGAGCTGAAGAGTAGCAGTGGTATCCTAATGCCAAATGACATCCGTTTGCAGACAAACACAGACAGTCCAAGGGCACATACTAAGCATTTGAAAACAGATAGAAAACTTATCACCAGTTGAAAATATTGTGAAGCACTCTATGACAGCACATGGAGAACGAGAAATTCCTTTCCCATCAGCAGGAGGGGTGTAAGCTGCACTTATCCTTCACTGGACTCCAAGACAGAAAAAATAAGAATCTGAACTAAGAAAACAGCTAGATGCAAGATGAAAAATAGGAGAGTGACAGTCGTGAATTGCAAATGAACTATTCATCCATCACTTCCATTCTGCTTCCCTATGCCCTCTCCATAAATACATCTTAGCTTCTGTAGATGTCTCATGGAAGGAAAGAAAATATATTTCCTACTTTGCAGATGGGAGACAAACAGAAGGGAAGCAACCTGCCCATAATCACTTAGCCGGGTTGTAACAGATAAACTCAGATACTGAACAAATCCACTGGAAAATGTCTCAGTAATGGTCCATTTCTAGGCTACATGTAAGAACTGTGCTTTGTTTATTTATATAGCCCTAATGATATGCACAACTTCTAATCTAGAGTTCCAGTCCTTTTTTGGGATATTCAGCAGCCTTTCTTATATTAAGGTGTCTCTTGGGCGTGTCTTCCAAGAATTTGGAAATACTGACTGGTATGTGGCTGGAACTAAACATGACCAAGTACATGCTGAATACAGCTTTAGAAGTGCTGCTGTTAAGTTTTGGGAAAGAACTCATATAGAGTATAGAGGAACAAAGACATACCCATTTGCAGGTACAAGCAGTTCTCAAACCCTTGGCCTACTTCAGCAGTAAGATATATTCGGATAACCTACATATCTCACCTGTAAGCTGCAGCTCCATTGAGTTCTGGGTGGACAGTTGCAGGATCAATATTGGACCACTGAGCTGCTAACAGCAAGTACTCCTTATTAACACAGTTTCTCAAAGCATCAGGTATGTGACCTGCAAGGGCACCAAAAATTACAAAAAACCCAGAAAACAAGTAGGAGAGATTTGTTCCCTGCAGCATTTAAAGTAGAAAGGAAAAGTGCAAAATCTTCCCATCCACCTCCACAGAGTAACACTGGATACAGGAGACTCTCCTCTATGCATCTGGTGTCTGGGGACAGCAAGAAACTGACCTTTTCTTCCCACTTCCATGATCATGAGAAAATTATTGCCACAAACTGCAACTGCCAAGCCTCACCTTTTTTCAAGAGACAAAATGTACTACTCAAGGAAAAACTCATACAGTAGAGCTGTCAAAGGAATTACTGCAGAGGATTTGGAAGATGTAAGTAAAGAGGCTTTCCCAAGGGGAGCCACTCTGGCATTATGTACAAGAATTCTCAGAAGGCAAAGATACAATAATCAACTTACACTCCAGTTCCAGAAACCAGTAAACGAGTGTAAGTTTTCAGAACAATCAGCATAATCCTTCCCATGAACTAACAAAAACCCCCTAATTCAGCAGCAGCTGCAAGTCTTCTTCGTTACCTGTAATAGCTCTGCGGATCTCTTTAGCTGCATCTTCTCTGGACTCAATGGAAGCCTGTTCACTGTACCAGGCAGTGTGAGGGGTGCAGATAACATTGGGTGCGTCTTTTAACGGCCCCTGAGCAAAACTGGGGGGAAGAAGAAGGTTTTTTTCCAGAACTGGTAACTCCATCTGTCCTTTTGGGCATCACTGTAACCCAAATAACAATAAAAAGCAAAACAAAACAAGAAAAAAAAAAACCCACAACCCCCCAAAAATCCCCACAAAACAAACTAAACAAAAAACAACCTCACACCAAACCACCAAAAGAACCATCCAGTTCAGGTGAACCACTAGATAGCAGCAGGCATGCAGGTTCCACATTACCTGAAAGGCTCAGACTCATGCACATCCAATGCTGTTCCTCTGATTCTCCCCTCTTTCAAGGCTTGTGCTAAGGCCTTCTCATCTACCAGCCCTCCCCGGGCGGTGTTCACTAAGAAGCAGCCCTGACGCATCTGGAAGAAGAAAAACAGTACATGCACTGAGAATGAGAGTTTTCATGAAAGCAAAGCGAATCTCGGGAAGTCTACTGGAAATGAGCAGGAGTCTGCAGTGATTAGATGAGGCCTGGAAGAACTAGGAGTGCTTTCACTGCAAAGCTTACCACAGGGGAAATGCCTGCAAGCAATGCTTGAGAAATTTGTTTTAAAAGCCAACAAACAAAACCACAAGAAAACAAGGGCAAAAGTGGAACTCTCAAGTTCTGCACTCCATATTCATCATACTATATTAAAAAAAAAAAAAAAAAAAAAAAAAAAAAAAGAGGACAGCAATCATGAATCCAGTATCCAGCCCTACAAAACTGGACTACAATGTCCAAATGTCTCTCATAAAAGCACTGGAAAGCATTCATAGACTTGTGGAGTTTAGCCCGAAACTGGCTTTGCAGTGGGCTTGGCAGAGGCTTTGGCCGTGCTGTGTAGAACAACATACACAGTCCCAGCCACACAACATCTAGCTCTAAACAGCGCAGTAAATTATTTTAAAGATAATTTGAAATTACAGAATCACTTAAAATATTCTTTATAAAGGAAACTATTTTGCGGGAAGAGCCAATCCTACTCTACTCTTAACATAAAATTATATATGGCACAAAGCACAGGCACCCGGCTCCACACGCGCCCAGCCTCCAAAGGCAGCAGGATTCACACGCTCTCAGCCTCTGTGAAAGCAGCAGTTTTGGTTTGCATTCATTTCCACAGTGCTCTGTGGGGAAAATCAAGCTCCTGCTGCACCTGTTTAATAGTGAAGTCATTGATGAGGTGATGGTTATGTTCATTCAGGCTGCAGTGCAATGTGATGCAATCGCTGTGCATTAGTAGATCCTGCAGGGTTCCTACTCGCTGTAAACCCAAGGATCGCTCCACTCCATCCGGCAGATAGGGATCATAGAAAATCACGTTGAAGCCAAAGGACTTGGCTCGCAGAGCCACTGCCTGTCCAACTCGGCCTTCACAAAAGAAAACCCACAATCATCAAAGAAAGGTAAAACAAACTTTAAAGACAAGATACAGGGATAGACTGGGAGCTTACACTGAAGTTTACTGCCAGGGCCCAAGATATTGCAGCCCTGGAAACCCCTAGGATTGCCATAGGGATCCAGAGGAGGCTATTCAATGCTGCTCCTACGTAGCTAATTCTAGTTCTTCCCCATGCAATAGCCAGAGTTTAGTCAAGAAGCAGTTCTGTTTTCAAACCAAATCTAAACTCTGAGTCAGAGATAATAATCTGGCTACAAGAACTTGGAGAATGAATTGGTAGCTACCTTTCATGCAGCTTCGCTACTGATACAGAGCCTAGCACAGAGGGAAACAGTCACCCAGAAGAGCT
This sequence comes from Zosterops lateralis, assembly GCF_965231275.1. Classification (NCBI taxonomy): domain Eukaryota; kingdom Metazoa; phylum Chordata; class Aves; order Passeriformes; family Zosteropidae; genus Zosterops; species Zosterops lateralis. Next base: position 18,547,211 of record NC_139774.1, on the reverse strand, counting down.
GTATGAATGTTCCAATTCTTCTAACCATTTGAAATAAAAAAAAGAATACCCAATCCCCTAACATATACCCAACTCTTGAAGATATCCAGAACAAGGTATTAGCATTCCTTAGGAGTTTGTGTGTTTCACAAAGAACAGTTGTAGAATTATCACTTTTCTCAGTATGTGACTCTCAGCTTCCCAAAAAGGTTCACAGTTCTCTTCTCAGCCCAACAATTCCCATCACTTACCTAGTCCAATGATGCCCAAAGTCTCCCCACGGATACGCACAGCACCTCCAGCCACCTCCCGAATCTGTTCCACACTCGAGGCTCGATTCCCTTCCCGCAGAGCCTGATGGAGCCAAGTGACGCGGCGATAGAGGTTTAGGATGTGGCAGAGGGTAGAGTCAGCAGTCTCCTCTACTGAGGAGGAGGGGATGTTGCAAACTGCAATGCCTACAAAGCCACAGAGGTCATATAAGATTTTTAGCATCACAATTCTAAACCCACATAAAGCTCTTTAAGCACAAATGCTCCAAGATAATTCAGTACTCCAGAACTCAAGAAACACAGGATTCATTTCAGAACTTCATTCTACAACAACACAGATGTGACCAGCCATCTTTTCAATCCCGCAGGAAACACCATTCATTCCTTAAAATATCTTTTTGATTGATGCACTTACCAGAAAAACAAACATACAAACCAACAAGCCAAAATGAGAAAACTGGGCCATACAAGTGAGACAAGCAACTGACTGTTTTAAGAGATCTGCATTCAAAAAGATGCATTCCTTCCACAGACACTCCTGACAAATTAACAGGCAGACTCTAGAAGAATTGAGACAGATGGCTGAGCTCTTCATGCCTCACAGTCCAGATGCTCACTGCAAGCATCAGCCTCCCCAGGAGCAACAATAAGTAACTAACTCATTAAATGCAGACAGAAGCCCCAGGAGCTTCTCTAAATCCATTTGAAGTTAAGCTAAAAAATAACAACACATAGCACTCCCACTCTAGAATAACACATGACCACAAGGACCATAAAACTCATGGACTCATGGCTACAACTATCAGGTAAATTAGTAATGTAAACAGAGTTGAAGTCCTAGAAGCATAAATTACTGTCAGAAAAGGGAAAGATGGAACACAGTATCAAAAATCTGGTAAGTCCTGAGCAGTCTATGGCAAAAAAAAAAAAAAAAAAAAAAAAAAAAAAAAAAAAAAAAAAAAAAAAATTAAAAAGAGGGGGGAGGCAGGAAACATACCATTTCATTTCTGCTATCCTTCATTCTACAAATCAGCCAAGAAAATTAGATGGAAAAATGGTCAAATGGTCTCTTCCTACCATAACCCAATCATAACCCTAGTCACTCACCAAACCAAGGCAACTGTTCTACCTCAAAAGTCTACCACCTAGTTAAAAACTGGAAATAAAATCTAGGCAATGGCTGAAGGCATCATTGTTTTGTAAGCCTAGTCACAGGAGACATTTGGCTAAACTCAGACTGTGCTTTTCCATGAGCATTAGGAGAGCAATGGCCACAGACAATCCTAATATCTGACTGGTTTTCTCTAACAAATTATTTCCAATTTTGCCATAATGCCACAAAGACAACTCAGAGGACATGAGTAGAGGTGACAGAAAAACCCAGTTTCTCTTAATCTCACTGATTACCATCTCATTCAACTCTGGACAAGCCCCATGCATCCATCTGTCACACAGCAAGACACAGATTTGTGTTAACACACAAATTAACATACCTAAATGTAAAAAAACCACAAAACATGGACAACAGCCCTTTGGTCTGAAGATTCAGAACACACAAGGAACAGTATCTTACCTCTGAATTAATTAAAAGCATGCTTAACATACAGCAGGAGGCTAAGCATGAAAACAACCATTAATTGTCCATGAAAAAGCAACTCTGGCCACTTGTAAGGGTCATCACACTGTCACTCCAAAGCAAAAGTGGCAAGCAATGGTCTGATGGTGAAAGAACTTTGACTCATTTCACCTTGGATTAATGAGTGTGCAGTGGGAGAAAAGGGAAATCTTTGAATCTGAATGAATCAAAGAAAATGACCTTATGTAGAGAAATGTAAGACTAGGTTAGGTTCCAAACTCAGCACAAATATGTAAAGGCTGGATGAAAGCCAAGGACCTCCACAGGAACTCTTGAGACTATTTTTTTGAATCATCCAAATGAAAAGGCTCTTTTGACCTAATTCAAGCACTAGTCCAATACACACTCTTCCTTTATTAGCAATTCATCTGTTCTTACAGATCTGAAAATTGCAATGCTTGCCTTTTTCAATTTTATATACTAATACCTGTATTTGATTTAAGCTTAACAAGACCTGCATTGCATTAAGGAAGCTTTCAAATCCCTTAGACTTGTAAAACTTAAAAAAGAAGTGGAAGGGTACTTAAGTGATCCATCTCACCTAGGAGGCTGAAAGGTCCAGAAGTCTCACTGCCATCTGTTTAATAAACAGCACCTTTTTGTCACCTGATCCAGACACTTTTCACATGCTTAGGGTTCTAAAGGGGTAACTAATAAAGTTTTGTATCAGAACCTCCTTGCATATACAAAATTAAGAGAAAAACTCATGAAGCATTTCTAGTGAGTTTATCCTGCATCAGCATTCACAGGCAGCTTTCAGACATAGTTTGCTCAGGGGTCACAAAAAGACCAAAGTCACCTCACCAAAAGTTTCCTAGACACCATATTCATGTTTTTGAATCCCAAGCAACAACAAAGACACCAACAACTATAGCAGAGCAATCTGAAAACAGAATCTTTTAAGCCACCTACCATCCCTGTATTGGTCAGCTTCCTAAAGACACCTGATACTGAGCAGCTCCAAATCTTTATATATAGAAGTTTTTAAATGCACTCAGCTATAATGCACAAAAACATGGGCAGTGCTCCATTTCACACCCAGTTCTGATCACAACACACACCTAATGGTGTCATCATACCTAATTCTGCAGCAGATTTGATGTCAACATTGTCATAGCCACTGCCAATACGCACAATGACCCTGAGGGCTTTGAATTTCTCCAGATCCTGACGAGAAAGGGTAATGGTGTGGTACATCAGAGCTCCTACTGCCTCATTCAGCACCTATAACAAAAATCAGCCCAAATCAGTATCTAGTTTGGTTACCTAAGAGGTAAAGCTCTACTTCTGAATCTTGCACATCTCCTTGCCCACCTTTTCATGGATCTCCTGAGTTGACTGAGCATCACAAAATGCCACTGTAGCAACATCCTTCAAGATGGGCATCTCCACAGTGCAATCTCGTCCATCCAGGAGTGCAACCAGTGGCCGTGCTGGCATTGGGCCATTCACAATTGGAGGCCGTATGCCTATTAAGAAAGTCAGCAGGAGTGGTTACATGAAGGACAAGAACTCTGGAATCCTCATCTGCTAGCCCAATAAGTTGCTGTTAATATTTAGGAACAGATTAGGCAAAGCAAAATACACGAGTAAGAAACCAACACAAGGAAAAGACGCTGGGAAAAAAACCCACAACCACCTCTGCCACTACTTAGATGAAGAAAAACAAGACATCTATTATCCATGATAATATATTAGAGGCGATCTGCTCAGCACCGTGCCATCTTACTTCAGGCTCCTCAAACAAGTGACAGAGCCCCTCCACACCTCACCCCCCGTGCCCGGCCCCCCTCCACCCCAGCGTGCCCAGATAATATTTCCCCCTCAAGTGAGCAGAGTTTGTACGTCCTTAGAGCCTCCGGCAGTCACTGCATCGGGCCCTTTCCCGAAGGCCGCAGGCAGCTCCTCCGGGTGCGGCGGGGCCCTGCTCGCCGACGGCCGGGCGGACGCTCAGCCCGCGGGCAGCGGCGGCACCGTCGGGTCCCCGGGGCACAGGGCAGGAGCCGCCGCCGCCGCCGCTGCCGAGGGGCGCCCGCCCCGCCTCACCTTCGCAGATCCGGTCCAGCCGCTGCCGCTTGACTTTGTGCCGGTCCATGGGCCGGGCGGGGCCGCGCCGCCCTCGGCGCCGCGGAGGGACCCGGGACCCGGCACTGGCCGCCCGCGCCGCTGCGCCGGAACCGGAAACGCGCACCGGGCCCACGCGAGCGGCAGCGCCGCCGCCGAGACCCGCGCGCTTCCGCTTCCGGTCCGCGCACCTCGGGCCTGTGGAGGAGCCGGGACCCAGCGGGGCCGGGCTGGGCAGGGCAGGGCCAGGCAGCTCCAGGCCGATCCGGGCTCCTTTGGCACTCCCGGGGCACAGCCGGCCTGGGGCACGCTGGGGCTGCAGGGACTGGGCCACGAGGGTGATTGCAGAGAGCGGGGAGGTGGGTAATGGGATGTAGCCTCAAGTCTTCCTAGAAAACTCTCTGTGCATGAGAGAAAGCAGGAGCTGTTCAAGTCCGTTCTGCTTCTGTTTTGCCATCTTTGCAGCCGGGTCTCCTGCCCCTGTCCCGGGGTTCTGGGAGTGGGTCAGCGCTGCAATACCCGCTAATCCTGAGAATCTACTACATAAATCACGACAGGGCATCAGTAAGCGAGTTCTGTACAGTATTGAAAAACAAATTAAGGCTATTTATTAGACAGACGTTCCTGGTACCTGATGCGAAGTCCATACATTGATCTACTCTCACATGGCCCTTTTCTTCAATACCTCCCATATTTCATTCAGATATGCCACGATATGTTTTAACAGGTCTGTGTGCGTTCCTCCTGCTCTGTGATAAGAGTTAGGTGGGCAAAAAGCAACGTAATAATTGGACCCGCCAGCTGGCGACTCTGTGTTGGGAGGAGTGGGTTAAAAATAGATGACTGCGTGTTGAGGATTGTAAACACGAAACTGGGAATAACCCTTGCTAAAATGGTGGGAACGCTCCCGTGATGCTCTGGCACTAACCTCCCATTGTGTGCCTTTGCTAAGGGATTGCTGTGGAGATCCCGCAGTCACCAAGGGGAGGGAAACAAATTACTCTTTGGGCTTTAGCCATGGGTTTGTGGCTGTTCTGGCTGCTCCCTGCCTGTGCTGACACTCACTCGGGCAGTTAAACAATAGCAAGGTAAGAATGTTTGGCAAAGATAGAGTGCTTAGAAAAATGTGTTTCAAGGCCTGCTGGGTTTGATGACCCTTAAATATCTCAGATTGTTTCATGAACTGGTCAAAATAGTGACAAAACCATGAAGAGTGACTCTGATACCAGGAACCTGGAAGGGGCAGAACCCCACCTGTGTGGAAAGAGACAAAGGGATAGGCTAAGGAACATGAATTAGTGAATTTGCATCTAGTTAAAAAAAAAAATCTGGTGCATGTGGCAGTCAGTGAGACTACTAGTTTCCAACAGTTTGTCAAGAATTAATCCAGTGTTTATATCATATGCACCTACTAAAAAAAATAGGGTAGTTTTACCCATTTGGTTTGCATGCCAAACCTCAGAGGCAAGCCTTCTAACACCCAAACAGCCCTAGTCTTCTGGAGCACAATTGCCTATGGCCCAGGGAGTCTCCCTTTACATTTATGCCGGCAGACCTTCCTGTCTGTATAAAAAACCTCAGTTAAAATCTCCCTGAGTGCATACAGGTATCCTCCTCACCTGTCAACACTTGCTGAGAGCTCTTCAAGCACTTTTTGAAGCTCTAGCAAGTACTTTGTTGGATGCTTAAAACACCACAAGGGGTAGGAGGCAAGAGAGGATTTTTGTGAGGACAGACAAAGAAATCCTGGAAACCTTGTTGCCAGGGGCAAAATTAATAAAGAAAACCTCATCTATCTGTGCTGTGGTCCAAAGTCCTGCCACATATCAGAATCATAGAATAATAGAATATGCTCAGTTGGAAGAGACCCATCACAATCATAAAGTCCGACTCCTGGTCCTGTGCAGGACATGCCAAGCATCCCATGATGTGCCTGAGAGCATTGTCCAAACACTTCTTGAGCTCAGACAGGTGTTTGGCGTTGTGACCACTGTCCTGGGGAGCCTGTTCCAGTGCTCAACCACTAGATGGGTGAAAAACCTTTCCCTGATACCCAACCTAAACCTCCCCAACTCAGCTCCATGCTTTTGCCTTGAGGCTTGTCCTTGGTCATGAGAGTGGAGTGACTGGCACCTGCCCCTCTGCTTCCACTTGTGAGAATGTTGAAGACTGCAACGAGGCCTCAATCTCCTCCAGGCTGATCGAACCAAGTGACCTGACGTGGCCTGGCCTGGCCTGACCTGACCTGACCTGACCTGACCTCTTAAGTTTCCTTTCCAATCCTTTCTCCATCCTTGTGGCCTCCTTTGGATGGTCTCTAGTAGCCTAATGTCTTCTTAATATTGTGCTGCCCAAAACTGCACACAGTACTCAAGGTGAGGTTGTACCAGTGCAGAGTAAAGCAGGGCAATCACCTCCCTTGACTGGCTGGCAATGTTTTGCTTGATGCACCCCAGGACATGGTTAACCCTCGTGACCACCAGGGCATACTGTTGACTCAGTAGGAGCAGCTTGTACCTCAGTCTTTCCTGGTACAAATCTAAAGCACATAATGCTGCTGATAAGATGTAAAGTAAACACCCCTGTGCTGCTGCCCTGCCACATGTCCATCTCATTTACAAGCAAAGAGGAGAAATTTTACAGCAGTGATTATAATAAGAACCTACAGGCTCTGGTTCTGTGTTCCACAGCACTGAAAGGCAGTGAAGGTGTCAGCAGAATGGGACCACTGATCTTTGGGGTCTAATATGGAAATAATGGGGAAATAATCTATTCCGTGTTCTTTAAGTTGATTGCTTTAATATCTAAGTACCTTCCCAGCCTACAGGAAAGTAAAATCTTTGGTTTGGTTCCTGTCCTTGTTTTGTCACAGATGAGTGGGCATGGCTAATACCCTAATATTATTTGATACCACCTCACATCATTGCTGGGGACAGAAAAAAGAACTTTCATGTCTGAGGAGAAGGGGTTCCTTCTGGTGGAGGAAAGCACGTTTGGGAAGAGCCCGTCTGTACTGTTGGACTTTCCATGCAAATTATCTCTTTGTCTTATACCTTTTGTTATTAATATCGTTGCTGTTACTGTTCCTTATCTCATTCCTGTTTCTTATCTCCACCTGGGATCTTTGCCTTTTGTTCTTCCAACTGAAGGACGGCAGGGGAGCAAGCAGGGCAGTTTTAGTGGGAGAGCCAAACTGGGAAATACTCTTCCAAAACCATGAAGTTACATTGTTTTTCTGACTACACTGAACAGCAACAAGCCCTAAGGCCTGGGTTTGTCTTGCCACTGCCAGATCCACTGTCCTGCTCATTAAACTTCACTTGAGACAAGGAGAGACAATATCCATCACGGATATACCTGGATCAGAAAAATGGGCTCACAGTGCATCACTTAAATGTCTGTGAATCAAAATATAGTGTAATGCACTATTAAAACTATGTACTTTGTCTACATTCTTGCCTCCGAAAAAATTTGGACTTAAGGTAACAGAGTAGCACTGTTCTAAGGTACTCCTCCTTTCTTCCCTTGAAAAAGTGTTTTTGCTTTCCTTTTAAAAATAATTTTTCTTCTGAGCTGCTCATGTTTTAAATTGCTTCTGTCATCCAAGCACACTAACCATTGGTTAACTAGCTTAACTAGCTGGCAAAAAGGGAGTTAGAGAGTCTCTGATCCAATATCTTTGTGCTAGTCAGTATTGACTGTGATACATCTATAGGTAACCTGTTCTATCACTGCACCAACTTCTTAGTGAAAAAGTTTTTCATAGCACCCAGCCTGGACAACCCAAGATGGAATTTGTGGCCATCATCATTTCTTGTATCACCTGCCATTTGGGTTTATCGCCTTTGCAGCTCACCTTTAAGTAGCTGTAGGGTGGTAGTAGATTGTCTCTGAAATTCCTCTTTGCCAAGCAAAACAAGCCCAGGTTCTGATGATCGATTTGTAGGTCATGTGCTGCCATCTTTGTAGCCCTCCACTGGACCTTCTCTAGTTCCTCCACATCTGTCTTGAACTTCAGGGGCAGGAAACTGCACACACAGTCCAGGTGTGGCCACACCACTGCTAAGCAGACATGAATAACTTCTATCAGTCTCTGGCCATGTTCTTCCTAATACAGTGTGGTGTGTGGGTTGTTTTATTCAAGCACATCTTATTGGTATCCATGGCAACTTCCAGGTCCTTCCAGCAGGACTGTTTTTCATCCACTCAGACCTCAGCCAGGAAAGATGCATGGGTTTAACTGTGTCCTGTTTCAGAACGTGACTCTTCTTCCTAAATGTCATAAGGCACCTGTTGACCCAGTTCTTTCATTTCTCAGAGTCCCTCTGGACTGAAGCTATGTTGTTCATCATGTCCATTGCTCACCCTGAATTTTTATAATCATAAATGTCTTAGTTCCCTTTTCCTGTAGAATGACTTACAATTATTCTCACTAAAGATATAGTCTAGCCAGTGAGGGGCATGACTGTACTTAACCAGACACCTAAATGTCTTTGACCTTCCTGCTGTGAACCACACTGAAGATAAAATAAAAGAGCAGCTTTGAATTCTTTACTCATAGGACCAAAAGATTAAAATTGTCTGAGCTGGGACTGGCCAAGTATCCCAGGAACCGAAACACAAAACTCTGGGTAGCTGCTGTGGATGTCAAACCACTGAACCTTCTTTGGCAACGAGCAACCAACACTCATGCTAGGAAATGGAGGTTTCTGTTTGGTTTTCCATAAATATAGACATCAACTTCTGCTGGGTTGTTTGCATTAGGTTGATATTTCTGTAGGGTACAGGTGTTACTATTAGCTGTGAATGTCTGCTGTCTGTCTCTAGCCCTGTAAAGAGCAGAGTGTGGTGCTGTAAATATTAGCCCAGGCAGAGGAGTGTTTGCTCAGCCCTCCTCTGTGCCACCTCCCCCAGCAGTTCTCTGATAGCACTCCTGACAAATGATCAAGACTCAGCATCTTTTGCACTTCCCAGTAACTTGCTCTGGTTTTGACTCAAGAAAGGTTGTAGTGGTCAAACCCTGAAAAGAAGTAGCAGAAGCCACCACCATGCTATAATCTTCTTAAGGTTAATACTATACAAAATAAGTTATGGCTAAGTAACTCAGCACCTACGGCAAACAAAATACTTCCTTGGTCAAACCCACTCTTAGCTGGCTATGACAGTCATGGATGTAGAGATGAAATGTTGGGCATATCACTGGAACTTGCTTTAATGTGGTTTATACAGTAATTTCCATGCAGAAGAATTCTCTCACAGCAGTTCCCTGCAGTAAGCAGGAGGACTAATTTTTCTTAAAAACTCAAGAAAAGGAGGGCACCACTGAATTCTATTATGAACACTTAATGCACTTGCACAGTTATTACTATTTCTGTTGGGGTTTTCAGACAGATGGGGTAGGTCTCTACTTATGCAAACAATTGACTTACAAAACGTTTGCCTCATTTTCATATGCTAATGTTTGACATGCATTTGTCGGACTGTAACTTTTTGACACTGGTTAATTTGATCTTAGGATGCAAATTAAAACGAAGCATCTGTTCAAAGGAAGCACAGCTGCCTAAATGACACGCGGGCTCTCGGGAGTGCCATCTTCCGTGTGGGGGCAGAAAAGCAGCTCAATCACGACAGAGCCGGCAACAGGTAAGAAACTGAAATAACAGCCGTCACAACAAAGCCAAGAGGAAGAAGCCACAAGCTCAGTCATCCCTTCCACAGACCCAAGAGTTACTTGGGGAAGCTACTCAAAAGCCAGTCAGCCTCTGTATCCTCCAGGAGCCTCCCTCCAGAGTGAAGGCGACTCTCCCAAGTCGGAGATTTACAGTCCTTTCCCCAAGTACGGCCCCGAGAGAGCGCAGCCACAGCTCTGCTCTCAGTACCGAGGTGCGCTGTGAATCAATAAACAAACGCCTTGCGCAGCCCCTTCCAAAAAGTCCCTTTTGAAGCGTCCGTGCCTTGCACAGCCCCGGGCGCGGCGGCTCCGGGATCACCCTGGAGACCGCTGGATGACCCCCGGCAGCCCCCGCCCCTCGCACCGGCCCGACGGCCCCCGACGGCCCCCCAGGGCCCCCCACAGCCCCCGACAGGCCCCCGACAGCCCCCCACGGGCGGGTCCGGCCCCGCGGTGGGTCGGGCCGGGCCGGGCCGGGGGCGGCGCTGGCCGCCCGCACCTCGACGGGGCGGGCCGGGCCGGGCAGCGCCGAGGCGGGGCCGGTGCAGGATGCGAGCCGCAGCTCCGGCGCCCGGAGCCACCGACCGCCAGCATGGGGCCGGCGCTGCTGCTGGGGCTGCTCCTCTCCCGAGCCGGTAACAGCGCCCGGGGCGCGGGGCGGGCGGGGCAGGGCAGGGCAGGGCAGGGCGGGGCAGGGCAGGGCAGGGCAGGGCAGGGCAGGGCAGGGCGGCACGGCCCGTCCCTCTCCCGGCGGGCGGACAGAGGCATCCCCCGCACGCCGGTCCCGCGGTCGCTGGGGGGGGTTGACGGCCGCTCCCCCGATGCCGGGCGGGCAAGGAGCGCGTCCCGAGCGCTCCCGAGCCGCTCCCCGGCTCTCCCGGCACCGGCTGCAGCTGCCCCGGGCGGGTGGGAACTCGCGATTCGAACCGGGAAAGGCGGCTGCTGCTTTGGCCAAACCGGAGGGAACCGCCGGTGTGATTGTGGCCAAACCGGAGGGACGCTCTGGGGAGGGGACCGTCCGCCCTGGAGGCCAGGCGGGAGGAGGTGCCCGGAGCCGATCCCTGAACGCGGCCGGACGAGCAGGACGCGGGGGTTCATTCCCGGAGCCGGTCCCGGCTGCGCCGCGCTCCCGCTGCCTCCGCTCAGAGCAGTTTTTGATACCTGCCCCGCGCATTCGCCCTCTGGAATGCTTCGGGCCCACAGTTTACCGAGACTAGGCTCAGTTTGCCAAGACCAATCCAAGGAACTCCTGCAGAGATGCAGCTGATTGTTCTACTCTGCCTCCCACTACTGCCAAATCACAGGAGCTAAGGATTGAAATTATTCCTTTTCCCAGTTCATCTCTGGTTCAGTCTTCAGGGCTGATGTGACTAGGGACAAGTCATTATAGCATGAAACTATGAAGCATTCATGGTTTCTGTCTAGGGGTGCTTTGCACTCAGAAAAAGCTGCAGCTTTTCGACTGCTAAGAGACGGGCTGCTGTGCACTTAGACCACAGCTGCAGCTGGCAGCCACACGATTGCAAAAGATTTCCCAAAATTTGCCATGTCCAAATGCCAATGCTTCTTTGGTAACTGTGTTTAATAAAGGAAGGGCGTCCCTTCTGTAACTGTTGTCTCTTTAAACAGCGTGGTGCACCAGGGGCAACAAGGTAGACATAGCTATATGACAGGATATTGAAAAGAGAGAATAAAGGTGCATTGTATTACCTATCCGATTTTTTCTAAAGTATAAATAATCATAATGTATTAATTAGTTACTACCTTTTAACTTTTTTCTTTTTTTAACCACAGATGGGATTGCCATACACATACATCTTTAACATGTTATGCAACCTAGACCACAGATCTAGGAACGAATTAGCTTTCTCATTCTTTCACGTTGTTACTGTCTGGACTACTAAGACAAGGTTTTAAAGAAATGAAATAACTTACCAACCTTCAGGGCTCACAACAATGCACAGCTAGTAAACTATGTCTATAGAGGAGGGCTGTTTTAAAATTGAGGTTTAGAGCAGCTTCACCTGAACTCACTGTCCTGGATACAAAGCATTTCTGATGAGAAATTTTTCAGGGAGTTTGAAATGTCATCAAGTCTCTGTGGAAGAGCCAGGTGAACTACCAGGTACAGTAAGTTGCCAGAAGAACAAAGAAACTTGTACAAGTGAGACAGAGGTACCTAGATAATATTACTGGGCCTTAGGGAAAGTAGAAACTTGGAGAAGCAGGCTGGCATGGAATTCTGCATTCTACTACTTACAGCAAATAAACTAATGAAGCGAGCAAAAATGAAGTAAGTGAGAGAACAAATTACATGGGGAAGATGGTACACTGGGCAATATGAGTTGTACCAAGATTTCCCCCTGATTTATAGTGATGGCAGACTGAAATAGTACTACTGCACCTGCTGAAGGAGAGAATGATAGGTAAGATGATGTACTCAAAGAACACCAAAGATAGATGTAAGACTCAGCACAGTCATTTCCTAAAGCAAGCCAAGGAATATTGACCTGAAGGGAAGAAACATACCAGCCTATATACAAATTTTATTAGGAAACTGTCTTGTTTCAAGACTTCATTGTACTTGTACTATAAACATAGATTCATATACAGCAGAAATGAAGAAAGATACAGACTGAATTCACCTACCCGTGACATAATCATAAAATTACAGAAAGACTTGGGCAGGAATGGACCTTAAAGATCATCTTGATCTACCCCCCTGCCATGGGTGGGGACACCTTCCACTAGACCAGGTTGCCCCAAGTCCCATCCAGCCTGGCCTTGGACACTTCCAGGGATGGGGCAGCCACAGCTGCTCTGGGCAACCTGTGCCAGGCTCTTATCACTCTTTGAGTGAACTCCTTCCTATAACATCTAATCTAAATCTTGCCTTTTTATTTTAAAACTGTTCCCCCTTGTTCTATCACTATCTGCCTGTATAAAAAGTTGCTATCCCTCCTTTTTTATAAGTCCCCTTTAAGTACTGGAAGGGGGTCCATTGGAAGTCTCCCTGGAGCCTTCTCCAGGCTGAATAACACCATCTCTCTCAGCCTGTCTCATAGCAGGAGGTGCTCCAGCCCTCGAAGCATCTTTGGACTGCTCTGGGACCACGCTAACAGGTTAATGTCCTTCCTGTGCTGAGGGCCCCAGGGTTGGATGCAGCACTGCAGGTGGGGGTCTCACGAGGGCAGAACATACTCCCTCGGTCTGTTGGCCATGCTGATTTTGATGCAGCTCAGGACATACTTGCTTTTTGGGCTGCAAGTGCGCACGACCAGGTCACCCCTGAGAATCCCCAAGTCCTTCTCTGGAGGGCTGCTCTCAATTGGTTCATCTCCCAGTCTGGACTTGGGTCTGGAATTGCCCTGACCCAGGTGCAGCACATCTACTTGGACTTCCTGAACTTCACAAGGTTCTTATGGGCCAAGCCTTCATCTGCATTTTTGGCAGGGATTTTAGGGACTGGGTTCTATGTACTTTAATTGACTGCATATCAGCCCTTCTGTATGAAGCTACTTGCATCCTTTGTTAAGGATTCATTTTATTATGCAAAAAATACACATTCTTCAGTCTTCAGGCTCATTAAAGTAGTTGTTTTTATACCCTATAAATGGTTCTCTCAGTACATCTCTTAATGACCAGCATATACTTTAGTAATTGCAGCAGCATTGACTCACAGTAAACAGCATGGTGTTACTACGTGCTTATTGCACTGTGGTTTTCAGTGCCCAGATAGAAGAGCTTCTTCAAAGCAGACCTCAGCAAACCCAAGGTTTCACAGGGATTTACTAGTCCCTAAAATACAGAGCAATCCCTGATCCTGGCCAAGTTGAACAAAATTATTTTGGAGGCTTTTATTTAACCTTTTGTTCTCTCTTTCATTTATATTCATATTTCTCTCTCTCTCTCTCTCTCTCTCTCTTTTTTTTTTTTTTTTTTCCTAAATGGAGCCAGCTCTTGTTCCTTAACTACTCCACATAAAAGATCCCAACATGTTCTGTTTCTTGCAAGGAGTCCTTGTTGAAGACAGGATCCCTGCAAAATAATGACAAGGTACTTGTGCAGCGTTCATCTTGACTGGGGCCCTAACAGTCTTTTCTCTACTTGATCAGGAGACCTCATGGCTCTGCCCAGCAGTGACTGTGTCCTGGCAGAGCAGCTGTGCCTCTCTGACTCCACCTGCAATGCCACATACAGGACGCTGGAAAACTGTGCCCTGGCCAAGACTCGGCTCCTTTCACTGGATCACGATAGCAGGGTCAGGTGTCTGAATGCAGAGCTTGACCTCGGGAACAGCTCTTTGCTGCACTGCAAGTGTCACCGGCGCATGAAGAGACAGGAGCACTGCTTACGCATTTTCTGGACTGTTCACTCCAGCATGACAGATGGTGAGATGAAGTAATATAAATTTACAAGTTACTAGTAAGGCTTACCCCCACCTCCTGGCTGAAAACAACCATGAAGGTCCACTTCCCAGCACTGTAGGTAATTGCTCTGGAACCATATCTCCTAGTAAAGAGAATTCATTACTGCTCTGTTTGATAAGCAGCGAAAACTTTCCTGGTATGGGACCAGCCCTTCAAATAACACCAGCAACCCTAAGAGACAGACAGCTACACTGAGATAGTTAGATCTAGTGCTGTGAAAAATACCTCAAAATGGTCCTGTCTGTCCATCACTGAAAACACATGTGATTATGACACGTATTGCCATGTGTCCTGTTGCTTTTTGTGGGATGCTTCTACTTGACCTCCCACTACAGCCTGCCTGTGCTGCTCAGCTCCTCACACTTACTGAAGCTGAAAAATCCAAATGACAACCTAGACCAAATTCTGAATGGACAAAATGTAATGAGGGTTTTACACAGTAATAGCTTTGCATTTCCAGAAGAACCATTCTTGGCATTTGGCTTTGGGTGAGACAGAGCATTTCTGAACTCCAGGCTGAGGAAATAACCAGCCATAAATAAGAAAAGTATCCATTTAAGAATAAACAAACAAACAAATAAATAAAGCTGGTCACAAAGCATTTCTCCCACTGTATTAAATATCTTGTATCTTGCCTAGGTTATTTCAATTTGGAGACCTCTCCCTATGAGAATCCAGCGAATGAAGAACACTGGAAGACAGATTATAATAAACTGGCAGCTCTGGTATCAGGTAAGAATTGTAATGGTTACATGATATAATTCTGCCCTCTCTTATCTTTTCATGGGTTGAAGATTTATTAAGAACAATTTGGGGTAATGGCCCCTTTAATCAGAGGAATGCCTGCTCTGGCTACTTGCCTAAACTTGTCACTCTTACCAAGAGTAAATATAGCCACAGATCCAGGCCCATGAAACCAGTAATAACCCACAATGATCCATTTTCTGAAACAAGCACCCTACTATGAACCAATAGAAAAATACTCTTTTGTAGCTAGTGTAGTTACAGTGTCATACTGCAGGCATATAGAAAGACTGTTTTGCTTTGTTCTTTTTGATTTTTTTAATCTGACCATCAAGAAAGTAGTACTCCTGCTTCCATACAGAATTTCTTCTGGAGACTTGCTTCATGTTTCCTTTTTGTGTTTCTTTTGGCTTTATAGGCTCACAGTTAGCAGGAGATGCAACAAATCCATGTCTGAAAGCAACACACGTCTGTAATCTGAGCAAGAAGTGTTTCCGTCTGCGCACAGACTATGCCTCCATCTGCACCAAGGGAGCAGGAAGTGAGGATGTGTGTGACCGGCGCAAGTGCCACAGAGGGCTCAGGAATTTCTTTGAGAAAGTTCCTGAGGATTTCACCAAAAGGATCCTGTTCTGTCCATGTCAGGATGAATTTTGCGGAGAAAGACGCCGTAAAACTATTGTTCCTGATTGTTCCTTCCAGTCTAACACCAAACCAAATTGCCTCTGGCTTCTGGACTCCTGCTTAGAAGACCATATCTGCAAGTAGGTCAGGCAGCAGAGGATGTTATCCAAGAGAACAACATCGACACTGATGGTCTCATTTTCCTTCCTACAGATCCCGGCTGGCTGACTTCCAACAAAATTGTCAACCTGTAGACATGTCTCCAGATGGCTGCTCTCTGCACAACCATGCTGCATGCCTGCAGGCTTACATGGGGATGATTGGTAAGTGATATCCACAGGAACACACAGGGTGGAAGCTTTCAGGCCACACTCTTGCAGGCACTCTTTGATGCTGTGAAAGACCCTCCTTGTCTCCTGCAGGAGGTAGCAAATATGCCTTACTAATTGATGCTAGTGCTCTCTCTTGCCTTGGAGGTAGATGCAGTCCAAAGAGAGCCCTTCAATGGCATTTTTTTCTGTACTTTGCCCCGTCCTTGCCTGAGATTTCTGGATGCCTCTTTGCATCATTAGCTGGTGCAAAGCCTTCTTAAGTGCCTCATCAACAGCCCTCTGTGGGCTTGTGTGAACTGAGTCATTGTCATTTCTAATGCTGGAGTTACATCCCATCACAGCAGTGATTAAATATGGCATTCCATCACTGCCTGACTTTTAGACTCCTGATGGCTTGTTAGTATTGTTCGAACTATGTTCTCAGGGCCAGCCAGAATATAGAACTACCAGCTGTTAAAAGGAAGGTCATCTTTGATTTTAGTTATTTACTATCTACCAACCTACTAAAACGTTTTCAGAGTGGCTCAAAAGAGTATGTAGAGAGCAGCAGTACCTCAGAAGTTGTAAATCTAGACTATACCTTCCATTTTTCCAGATGGCTGTGCTGGTTTTGTGCTAAATGAACACTGCCTGAGTGGCACACTACAGGTGTGCAGTATTTGTTTGTCTGTCAAAAGGCACCTGGCTACACAGTTTTGCCAGCTGCACAAGAAGCAAGAGTACCTTTTGCTGCCATATGTCAGTACCACAGCTGAGTCCATGCAAGTCCTTCACATCCTAAAATAAAAACCCTTCACAATTTAATGTTTGCACCATTTAATTGCTTTCCATCAGTTTGCACTGAGCTCTGCGGGTACGATTCTCACCATTGCTTCTGCTGTGTGCACATCACAATTTAATTCCCGCACCAGCTTCAGTTCTCAATATATCTCACATAGTGCCTGAGTCAGGCATAGCAATCTCAACACTTTCTCACAGCTCAGCAGACTTCAGGTAGGTTCATCAAGCCTGGGCCACGTAGCTGGCACTCCTGACCTTGCCTGGATAACATGCTTATCACAGTGGAAGGCTTCTGCCTCCAGGGCAGCATTTCCTTTAGTATGACATGATTCATAATGCTTCTTTCCTCTGGGGGTTTGGGACAGGCACACCCATGACACCCAACTTTGTCAGTAACTCCAGTGTGGAAGTCTCCTTGTGGTGTACGTGTGAGAACAGCGGCAATCAGAAGGAGAAGTGTGACCAGATACTTGGCATGTTTGAGAGCAACAAATGCCTTGGTAAGCATCAGTCACATCACAGAGAAGCAGCTCAGCGAGAATTTAAATCCTATGGTTTCAAGATCCTGTGTTGCACTGCTGTTTTGTATAGTTCTGTCTTCTTCTGCAATGTCTCTGTGATCTCCTCTGCAACCTATGGGAACAGCCTGGATCTGCTCGAAGAACTGTTTCTGTATTTTTTGGCAACATTTTTGTTAATCTCAAACACCCTTGAAGCCATTTCCAAACATCATTCAAATGAAGGGCACTGCAAAAACATCACCAGGGGGAGGTTAGACATGCTGTATCCATAGGTTGCCGAGTAACCACATCTGTGCACCAGGATTATGGGGTCAGGATTCCCCTCCTCGTACTCTGTTTCTGTACTCACCCTGGCCCTCAGTCAAGATAAGCAGCTCCTGATGCAGCTGTTACTAGATCCAGCATAGCAGTTGCAGAACTCCTGTTACATGGAACTGTGTAACTCTAAGTCTGTATTTCTTTTATCTCCCTAGCATTTTAGCAACATACCTCAATGAGATTTAAATATTTGATGTTTGTAAAAGCTTTAAAAGGATATAAAAGAAAACAGCATAATTACATAAGTGATTAATATTTAAACCTACCTCCTGCAGTATATAAAAGCCTTACACCCAGCAATATAGACACATCTACAATTTAATCATCTCATCTGAGATACTACAAACCTGCCCCTTACAAAATACAGAGTTGTGAAAGTCACAGAGGGACCCAAAAGTCTTAGAGTACAGTTCAAGCTGTTTTTGCAGTCTGCTCAATCTCACAAGTAAACCCACAAGCTGACAAGCCATTCACAAAACAGAGAATATGTATTTTCTAAATCAAGGCCACACAGCCTGTGAGTGCCTTTCCTAAAATAGCTTCTCTAGGCTTCTGTTTACTAGACTCCAAGGTGTGCACAAGAAAAGCACAATAAGAATCTTTACTTTTCTTTACTCTTTCTTTACTTATGTTTACAGAAAATACCATTTGGTCTCAAATGCATCTGAAGCAGACAGCTCTAGAAAGACAGGAAGACTTACTTTATTCATCTTCCCTAAGCTTCCAAGGAGACAGTGCCAGCACATCTCTCTCTTCAGCAATGTCACAGGTATGCAATGCTTTGTTGCCTTCACAAAGCAGCGAGTCAAGTAGCCTAGAGACAGCAGTTGAAAAACCTTGGATCTGGAAATATGTGACTTTGGACATCAAACCAAGGGATGCCGTGTGCATGCGCAACACTAGACTACTCTACCTTAAGTTACTCCTTCCACAGACAAGCAGAAACAGGAGGCTGTATGTCTTGCCACAGGAGTTTCAATAGTCTCACATTAGTGCTCAGAACTAGAGGTTCTGCAGCCAGAAGTTTGAGCATAAATGTGTCTAACTGGGATTCATCCCTCCTTTTTATTTCCTAGGTGGCTGAAGGGAAGACACAGCGAGACAGCTCCAAACAGAGCAGTATGCCTATGGCCTCCTCTGTATATTCTGGAGCTGCTACTTCCTGGCCTTCTCTGGCTCTGTTCCTGCCCCTGTTGCTGAGCCCACATTAATGCGGCATAAATCGAATATTTCCTTCCCATATAATTAATATTATTCCATATCCAGGCATGTCCCAAGACAGGTTTACCTTTGGGAAACAGAAGGCTTTCAGTCAAGAGGAATGGCCGTAACCCAGAATGGCAATCACTGGAAACCTCCCACATACTCGCACCCTGCTTTCCCCCTGTCAGGTTGCAGCTCTGCAGGTACAGTTCTCACCATTGTTTCTGCTGTGTACACATTTTGAGTAACAGGCTAATGTTCCAGCTTAATAGGTTCAATCAAAGGTCTGATTTCTTTCAGAACTTGTGCAGGGTTGGTTTCTGACTGTAGGGATGACCTAAAAGTGTCTCCAACCACCCCACCATCAGGAGGTTGTCCTCAGTCATACAATCATTGAATGGTTTGGGTTTGTAGGGACCTTAAAAGATCAACTAGTCCAACCCCCATGCCATGAGCAGGGACCACCTTCCACTAGACCACATTGCTGCAAACCCCGTTCAACCTGACCTTGAACACTGGAAGGGATGGGGCAAGCACAGCTTCTCTGGACAATCTGTGCCAGTGCCTCACCACCCTCACAGGGAATAATTTTTTCCTAGTATTCAGTCTAAAGATACCCTTGTTCAGGGTATGGAACTGTTGTTCCAAATCCTGTCCCTAGAGGCCCTGGTAAAAGTCTCTCTCTGTGCTTATCATCCCTCCGATGTATTGAAAAGCCACAGGGAGGTCTCCACAGAGCCTTCTCTTCTCCAGGCCAAACCACATCAACTGTCTCAGCCTTGTTTCATGGGAGAGGAGTTCCAGCCCTCTCGTAATTTTCATGGCATCATCTGAACCTGCTTGAACAGGTCCATGTCTGTCACGTGCTGGGCACCCCAGAATTGAGTGCTGGATGGGGAGGTGGGGTGGGGTAGAGGGGAAGAATCAGCTCTCAGTCTGCTGGCCATGCTTCTTTTTATGTAGCCCAGGCTGCAGGATGGCTTTGTGGGCTGCAAGTGCATTTTACTGACTCTTGTCTAGTTTCCCATCTAGCCATGTATCCAAGTCCTTTCCTGCAGGGCTGTTCTCAATCCATTCACTCCCCCACTCTGTGCTGATATTGGGGGCTGTCCCAAACCAGGTGTGGGACCTTGCACTTGGACTTGTTACACTTAATGAGTTTTGTTGGTATCGACTTCTCAAACCTATGAAGGCATAGAGTAGAGCATATCATCCCAAAGTCTAGAAGCCTCTGCTTCAGGGTGGGTTGCAAGTAAAGCTCAATAAACATACATGTGAAGTCCCTGATGAACACCATCTCTGGATTACTTTCAGTTCCTTTTTCAAATCCATTCTTTTAAGTATATGAAAAATACCATTCCAGATCAAGAACACTATATTAGAGTTTATGCTCCATTTTGTTTTGTCCCTTCAACATATATATAACCCATTATTGTGGATAGCAACACACTTAGGTTTTGTTGTTCAACATGAATGGTGCTCAACTTCAGTAGATTTAGGTCTATCTAGCAAAAGATGATCTTGCCTGGTCTCAGGACAAGCCTTCTCCGTAACCCTTACAGAATGCATTTGGCTCATTGAAGGTACATTGACCACAAAACCCTGGGACTTTCAATTGCAAAAATCTCCTTGTATCTGTCCATATATTCAAGTTACCACTGTCCCCTTCCAGCCACCTGCCCCATCTTCCTCCTCTGCCAAGCACTATTTCATGACCTGTTTATTCTGAATGTAAATGTGTGCACTGTGTAACTGCTGTTAGTTTGTACTGCATTTGTCTGTTAAAATGTGTTGTTAAGTGAATATTGATTTCTGAGGTAGGGTAACAGTCTACAATCAATTGTGCGCAAGAGTTGCCTCACCAGCCAGCCTACATTTTCAAATAGCCAGAAACTCTGCTCAAAACAGCTCCTCCATGCACACATATAGTGCCCATTGCTCATTCTGAGAGGCAACAGATCTGAACAAGACTATACACCTCCAAACATGATTACAATCCTGAACAGAGGCAGAATAGCTGAGTATTTTTTATCCTGTGTTTTATCTGTTGCCAGGTAATATGCTGCGGTTCTCAGTTATGGTCAGACACCTTAAAACAGATTCTTACATCGTCATGTGTATCAAAGTAATTATCTTTCTGCAGTGGTAATATTTCCGTTTCCAATTCCAGACTTCTGTTTATTTCCTAGGCAAGTAGAGCAAAGAAATAATGCATGCAGCAGCATCTCCTCTGTCACAGAGAAGCAATGTATTATTTACATGCAATAGGAACGAATATGTCTTCTTAATAAACAGGAGTACTAATGCTGGTATTTCTCATTACCTACTGAAATATGGCTATTTGAACAAGAGACAGCACTGTTTCACACATTTGCTACCATTGGCTAATAAAAACAGAGTCCATGTAACCTTGGTATAGTATCCACATTAGACCATCCTCCATATGGTGGGACTTAGAAATGTGTCAAGACTCTTGATGTAATGTAATAGCATCTGTCATTTCTGGAAGTTAATGGAGAGTGACAGAGAAGAAGAAAATGTTATTCTTTCCACTATTCCACACAACAGAGAGAATATTTGTGAGAACAATGGAGTAGATTTCTGAGTGATCTGTACCGTGCATGCTGGTACACAACGATCTTCCACTCATCTGCGCTGTGATCTTTACTCTGCCCCAAATTTAGTGCTGTAAGACAGATTAATATGGAAAAAGGGATTAGCGTTTTCTTTTTCATGTTTACGGCACTAAATCCCTACTAAGAAGGTTATTGATTGCAATTGCAGTCTTCTGTCATATCCTGGATTGTACAGGAAAATGCTTGACACTTGGACAAATCACGGTCTAGACTGAAATTGAAGCAAAACATGCCAGTTTGTTGGTTTTTTCCCCAAGTATCCTGTGTCCCTTTTCCATGCACCTTTAAATGCACAGCTGCTTCTTTGCTTGTTCATCAAAAACTGCAAGTAAAATTCACTTCTACCTGCACCTTCACTCACAGGTATTCATACTGTTGTGAGTATAAACCCATTTTTGCTTAGACTTTTCTAACACCTGATCTGCAAGTATCACGGGTTTTCAACTACACAGCATATATGCATGCACAGCTTAACTGCTACTGGAAATGTCATGCCAGTATCACTATCAGTTCAGTTCTGTTAGCACCACCAATGTTCCAAGACTGGCACATTCCTAAACCCATTCAGAACAGCTTACTAACTGTACTACCGGGCAATTAACAAACCCCCCTCAGCTTCTGTTCCCGGAAAGTTGAAAACAACATTCTGTGAGCACCTGTGGTCTCACAAAAGACAGTCCACAAAACACAAAAATAATCCAATAAAAATTCTATATCTAGACAGTCTTAACAATAAGCATTCAGCAAGCATATACGAGGAGGGAACCTTCTAATTACTGTAATGTAGATTATTTTTAAAGAATAAAATAATGCGAAGTCTGACTAATAAACTTTATCTTGCAACTCTAGAAGTCTCCTGCCTTCCTTTGCATTTCCTTGTCTCCACTGCTGGAGGCATGGAAAAGAAATGTAAAGAACAGAATTAGAATCTCTTACAAAGCAATCTTGACAACTTTTACAGATATAATTCACTGTCAGGTACTTCAGATGTGTCTTCTAGGAGTCTAGTAGAGCCTTAGATCTCTTAACAGGATCTGATGTAGCATTTACAAAGGGCATTCATATAGTCCTCCAGCAGTGAGCTCAGCCAACTGTTAGATAAGTAATTTCTTGTGACAAGTGGGAGAAGCAATTCACATTTCTTGCCCGAGGTCATAAGCAAGATGATACCAGACATAAAACTTGATTTTGCAAGTCCATAATTAGTGTCCTTGCCTCATTCAAATCATTCCCACTGTCTTCAAGAAATGCCTGTGTTTTAGTAAGAGTCAAGTGGCTGCAGTTTTCCTTTTTGAAGGGGGAACAGTATGTTATTGCAGATGACAAAAAGATAAAGCACTGTTGGTTTTAAACAGTGATTCCTGGCTACAGATTCCTGGCACACCTCTCAAAATCAGCTGACAATAAAAGGTAACTTTCAGGTGATAGGAAAGGGCTACAGGTTCAGCATCTATAAAGAATGGAAGTATCTTTTTCAAAACATCCTAAAAATACTGTCTCTCTATTTGCCAAAATGGTAGGCAACTGTACACAAGAATAAAGAGGAGAATTGTCAAAGTAATCTTTGAGGTGTCCATGAACCAGACAAAGCTTTTGGGGACAACAATGGAAAAAGAGGAAGCCAATCAACACTGCTGAGCTGCACAGGATCGTTCAGCACTGCTATGGAATCACAACTCACAGCTATTCCACAGCTGCTTCCCCCACTGAAACAGATCCTGGTAAATACAATCACAGGCTAATCACTTCTACCCCAGGGACTTTGTGGCTGAACCTTTTTTCATTTGAGGCAGGGTCGGTTGAGGCTGAGCTTGGTTAGTCTCTAATGGAAGCTCTTCTGATAGGTGATTAGCTCTCCTCCAGGAAGTGACTTGGTGTTTGGGTTTCTTGCAAACCCCAGGGTTAGCAGAGGTCAGGGGATGCTGCACTTTCTCCAAGTGCCTCCATGAAAATAGCCCCACATACTTTCCATTTACAGCTGATCACCTCCATTATCCCCAGGCTAGGAGGAGATGATCAGCAATTGTTAAGTGCTTGAATCAGACTAATAGCTCACTGCTAATTCCCCCAGTAATGGGAATCTAAATTCCTGGTAAACAAACGGACTGCTTTTCACACAGAGGGATGAATGCCAAAAGCCTAATATTAGAGCTCTGGAACTAAAGCTTTTAGAGCAATCCTGTCCACTCGAAGATGTTTAATGACATTATGTACTAAATAATTAGAAAATGAAGGCCCGCTTGGAATCAATGGGTTACTGTCTAATTAAGATGACAAAGGGGCTCTACCCTTTTTAAAACAAGTTTATACTAAAATGGTGTACCTGATAAATGGCTCTGATAACTACATCTTTACCTTTGGGCAGAACAAACAGACAGTAAGCTAGCACAAAATAATTGTGTGATTTTGGGCTCATCTTTCTTGCCATTGGTCCCACCTGTTTTCCTGTAAGGCATGTGATTCAGCTGTTCTTCCCCCCATCAGATGACAAAATTTATTAAGCAACACTCAGATCACTTATCCTGATGCAGAGAAAATCATCTTTGCCTTTGCTTTACTGTATGGCCAGGATCACAGGGTTCACACCATGAGATGCTTGAAGAGCTGAGAGGTATGGACAGGAATCTCTAGAAGCACTTTGCAAGAAAAATTGTTAGTATGCCTGAGAACACAAGAGAAGATTATTTATATACAGATATACTTGTAAAAAGACTGAGGAATGTGCTACTGATAATATGGCTGAATCAAAATTGATTAGTAAATCACATGACATCCTTATCTCCAAATTGAAGAGACAGAGGTTTGAAGGGTGGCCAAAATGGTGGATAAGGAATTGGATGGATGGATGCAACCAAAGAGTTGTGGTCAATGGCTCTATGTCCACACAGGCTGAGCAAAGTGCCACTATACTCTGCTCCCTTTCACCTTTTTTCCCCCACCAGTCTAGTACACAAATTACTTTATCTTCAAAATAAGCTTGCCTATTGGATACTCATAGGTCACTGAGCTTCACCATAAGAAACTGAAATTTCTTTAACCATCTGCACGCAGTTACTTGTTCTCCAGCTTTCAAAACAGTCAGCTTCTTCTTTTTTTTTTTTTTTTTTTTTTTCCCTCTCCCTAAAGAATCTTTTGATTAACTGAAGTCAATTTTGCTAAGTGCTAGTGGCTCTAAGAAGCTTGTTTTGTCAATGATCCCCAGGGCTCCATTATGTTTTCAGGGCTACAAAACAGGAATTGCTCAGTCTTTCTGTAGAAATGTGAGATTAGCAGCTAATTTTTCCAGCCACAAGCTCTTTGGATTTCACGCCCATAATTCGTAATCAGAGTGTGTGCACCTGTTATGATAGTTCTAGCAGAAATCAGCTAAAAGATTTCCCATCTTTTTTCCCAATTTCAATCCATTCTCATGCAAAAAAATTAATGCACAAGGAATCCAGTTCCACAAATACACCACACAATCAATTGCTATTCTATTCCCAACTGGGAGTAGTGGTGTCACAACATAAGTTCTGTTGTGCACTGAACACTTAATTTTTATTATGCAAATACAAATCACAGTGTAAATGGAAATAATACAAAACTACAAATCACAGGGAAAATGTCAGTTCTATATACATTTTGAACACAGAAAGGCCCTGAGAGAAAGATTATGACTTGTCATGCAGCAATTTACTAAAATATTTGGAGTAATATCTGAGCTGTTTTATTCATTCTACATAGGACATAATAGTCCCTCTAGAAGGTTGAAATGCTAACACTAAGAGCTCAAGGTTGGCCTCTCTTCTCAAGCATCACTGAGTTACATCTTCCATCTGGTAAATTAGGCACAATAAAATGGTAATGAAATGGAAAAGATGATGAGTTGATCGATTTACTGGACTATTTTTCATTTGGTTTTGACTGATCTCAGTGAGCAGATGTCACCAGGCATCCTGCTATTACTCATGAAAGCACAGTATTGCTCAGGTATCCACCTGTCGTGGTTTGAAAGCAAAATGAGTGAGAGGCTCCAAGTCAGAAATACAATTTAATAAGAAGAAAGGTTAAAAGGTAAAATAAAATAAAATGAATGCAATAACACAAAGGAGCACTGACAGAGTCAGAACACACCCTGAGCAGGGTGGGGGGAGCAGTCCAGGTGAGGGGCTCTTCCTGAAGCAGTGATCCCACAGAAAGGTCTGGGAGCTCTGCTCCTCTGGGAATCCAGTGGCTCAGGGCTGCTTGTCCTGTCCCAAATCCCAGATTCTCTCCAGGTGGGAATGCTTGGCTCCTCCCCCTGGGCATTGGGAGCATCTCCCAATGGGATGAGGAGTCGTGCAGTGGCTCCTTGATGGCCCATTAAACAGAGAGAGCTCCTGGAGGGAGTTCCCTGTGAGTCCTGGGCAAGGCATTGATGGGCCATGAGCAGAAGAGCCCAGAGGAGGGGCCTGGGAAAACACTGCCCCACCTGGTTCCAGCAGCTCATGGGGATGGGGATGGGATAAATACTGTGTGCACATCCTACACTACAACCCAGGACATCACCCAGGTCTATATTTAATTCAGATTTTCAAGCATGAACTTTTCAATTCAGATTCCAGTTGCCTACATTAAGGTATTTCCAAGACTGAGTCTAATGCCCTGTTTTTTCTTCTTCGGATGATATAAGAGAGATGCTCCAGTCCCCACAGCAAGAAAAAGGAGCTTCCTGCAGCACCTGTCACTGGGTTTGAAGCTTCTACAAAGGAAAAAATGGAGAGAATCCTGACTTCACATAATTTTTCCCGAGACTCCCAACCTTCTCCTAAAGAAAAATGGGTAAACACATATGTGGTAACAGCACACATAATGAACCCAAACAGCTGCTCATGATGAACTTCTGCAAACTAGTGTCTTTAACTTATTGAAGTGATGTAAAGAAACATGTATTTTATTTTTTCCATATGCTGACATCAAAATTACCCAAACTGAGAACTGGTGGTTTGCACTTTTGGCAACATAGTTTCATAAGCAGATTGCCTATTTCAATCTAGCAATGTTTTTGGCTTGATTTAAATCCCTTACATCTCAGTTGTTTCATAACCTGAACCATACAAAATGACCCATTATCCTCAGGTCTTCATAGCCCATCTTTATCTCAATTTACACTTTTCTTGGCAGCCTCAAATCAGTCAAAGGAGTTAATAGTCCATGGGGAGGGAAGGTTTAGAAAAGCACCCAGTCAGTGAACCAGCTCTGGACAGGCTTCCCAGCAACACAACCCTGCAAAAACAGGCAGAAATGGCGACAGCAGAAAGATAAACTCGCTTTACAAGGTATTTAAAAGGAAAGTCAATCCTTTATATGGTCTATTTTGCACAGACTGACCTAATCTGGGCAAAATATAACAGAAGGACATATTTCATAATACAAACAAGTGGACAGCTTCAAGCAGGGGGCTCTTTTTCATCCTAATGCAGATGTCAGTTAATTAGAGTAGAAGGTTGTATCATTAGCAGCCAAATCAATATAAAAGGAATTAAGAGTTTGAATAGCAAGCTTCCCTGCTTTCCAGCACAGCACCCGGGGCTGTATTTAGCTAAAATTCAATACACATTAGTGGACAATCAGTGTAGTCTTGTATAGGGATGTCTTCTTGAAATATTTTAATTGGACTCTCTAGTGTTATCAGTGCTAAACAAGATGTCAGATTAACGTAGATGCCTTCCCAAATGGGACTGGCAGCCCACAGGCTGGAGAAGCACATTTACTTCTATTAAAACCTCACTGGTTTTCCAACATGTATTAATAGTATTATTTTCACAGCTACCTTAAGAGTGTCTGAAAAGCATCTTTACATACAGCTGCTCCATCCTCTGTAAAACTCAGCTGCCCCCACAGGGGCAATGGCAGATTCACCCCTTTTTGCCATTTCAGTGCCAGGCTTCATTACT